>NC_137455.1:67071919-67303540 GCF_964235325.1 Thermobia domestica
GATTCAATTCGAAATTATCACTGGACATGAACATGATGAGTGAATGCTATTGCTGGCATCTCTGTTAAAAAATGTATTGCATTACTTGATATTGTCTCCACTATTGCGTGCATAGGTACTCTCTATAATTTGCCAAAAACATGAAGCATGTAATGTTAGAAAATTCACCAAGCTTTATTTTGTCCTTAAAATCTTAAAATAATAGTCTTCTTAGGTCATGACCTTTCTCTGCATAATGAGAAATAACACACATAAATGTTTTTCAAAACAAAATGTTGCAACAAGCAAACAAAATGGGAGGGGTTTTACGCAATTGGCATCTGAAGCTCCTCGACTCCATATGTAGAAATACAGTAGGCGAGGTTCCGGGGCGGGCTATGCTATGAGTAAGATCACTCGATATAAAAATAGACGAAAAAAAAAAAAAGAACGAAACGCCCCCGGGTGTTGTTTTGTTTTTGTAGACGTTTGTTCTTTGTGACTTGTTAAAAAGGTTAATGACAATCTCAGCGTCCACTTGCCTTTCTTCCCCCTCCCTTCTTGTGTCTCTGGACGAAGAAGAAGAAGAACGCAAAACGCAACTTGATTCAAAAAGGACAAAATAATCATTTATTATTTGTTTTAATAAACTAGTTTCTGTTGCTTTTCTAACTTGTTCGCATGATGCAATGTTTCACATCAAACACATCACCACCGATGCTGCTCACTCACTGGAGACATCTAGCGCAGAAGTACATCATTAAATCGAAGGTCGAATCTAATCGGGTTTACTTTGAACACAATAATAAAACATTATCATTCAACAACAACAAAATAGGAAATCTAGAAATACTATTATCGATTTAACCCAGTATTGAAGAAATGGTAGGTACTTTGAATAATATACTGTTTGTTCGTCCAATATTTGTATCTAACATCGATTGCCAGTACAGTATTAGGCCTACTCTCATCCAATTCAAATGTTGGTGCAACTTTAATCCTAACACTATTCTGGAAAATCTGTCCGGCAGATTGTCTGTTCTTCACACGGAGAGACTACGTTTCATTTTGGACAATGGGGGCTGAATTTGGATTTAAACGGCATCGGAAGTGCCACTGTTCATCTCAGCGACCCAGTAAACTATGGATTCGACATTTTCGATCATTTTAAAATATCTCCCCGTCCCCTAAGTTGCAGCGTCAAAGTGAAACAATAAAAAGGCATTCCAGATCCGAACCTCGTCTATGTTAAAAATTTGATCGAGATCGGTCGGGTGGTTCAAAAGTTTTAATAGTCACTTTTAATTTTATGTAATAGATAAAAAACAATCATATGAGCCGTTTTGGGGGGGGGGGGGGAAATTGGCATTTTTAATTTTCACCCTTCAGTAAATCACCCTTATTTTTTGAGGTAAGAAGAAATTCGAGCCTCCTCCCACTCCCCCGGGAGAATTACATGAAAATCTCAATTAAAAGAAATTGTTTCAGATACGATTAACAGTATGACCTCTAGGCGAGTATCTGTACATCACGACAAACAGACACTGCAGATGTCGAAAAATTACTATTTATGAGTCATGAAACGATCCCTTGAAATCTCTAATTCTTTTTTCTTCTTATTTTCACTATCACTATACTTTCTTCTCTCCTTTCGTCACTCGAAAGTAACCAGTCTTGTAATACATTTTTTTTACAAGCCATAAAAATCTCATGAAGTAGAAATTCTAGAATAATAGTAAAAGTTATTTAAATACTGGTGCCTCTAATTTGTCACGATTTCATGGTACGTATATACAATTGTAAAATATTTGATTTCGAAAAATTCTTACATTAGTATTGCAAGAGTAAAAATTTTGAGAAATTAGACCCTTTTCTGTCTGACCGTTCGTCCTGATAGACACTCACCTAGAGGCCATCCGAATTCTAAACTTTTCTTTTCTATTTTTTTCTTTTCTTTTCGTGATTCTTCAGTGGAGGTTTTCGAATTTTCTTCCTACCTCTAAAAGTAAGGGTAGTTTACTTAAAGAGTGAAAATCAAATATTGCAATTTTCGCAAAAAACGGCTGTAACTGTTTAGTTCATATCTCATACATACATTTTCCAATAACAATCACATATTGTGGTATAAGTCACTTTTTCTCTGGGAAAAATTCAGAAGGGGTAGTTTACTCTTGGAAGTGAATCTTTTTCGGATGATTTTTTCAGAAACGAACTTAGCCGATTTTGTTCATACTTTCTAAATAAATATTTCATTAATAACTCTATAATGTGTAAATCATTAACAAGATCAGATATACAGATGATACGGTTATTATAGCTAGAACTGAAGAAGGAATATAGGAAATGATTGATAAAATGGCTGACACTGGGAAACTATATGGAATGGAAATCAACATCGTAAAAGCGAAAGTCATGAGAATATCCCTTGAAAATGCGCCCTTCCAGGCCAGAGTAGAACAAAGAGTACTTGAATAGGTTGACCATTTCAAATATCTGGGAAGTATTTTAACGAAAGACGCATACTGCACCAAAGAGATCAGGTCAAGAATTGCCATAGCCAAAGAAGCATTCAACAAAGAAAAGGTCACTCTTAACTAGCAGCCTTAATATTGAACTAAGGAAGAAATTGGTCAAGCGCTATATTTGGAGCATTGGACTTTATGGTGCAGAGACTTGGACACTACGGAAGTTAGAGCGGAAATATTTAGAGAGCTTCGAAATGTAGTGTTGGAGGAAGATGGAGGAGATAAAATGGACAGAAAGAGTAACAAACGAAGACGTTTTAAAACGGATAGGAGAGAAGAGGACGCTTCTAGCCACCATCCTTCGTAGGAAAGCCAATTGGATTTGACACATCTTGTGAAGAAATTGTCTTCTTCATACCGCCATAGAAGGAAAGATGGAAGGAAAGCGAGGAATAGGAAAACGAAGAACACAGCTGATCGATGATTTGAAAAATAGAAGAAAATATTGAGAGTTAAAAGAGGAAGCTGAAAATCTAGAAACATGGTGGAAACATTTCCAGGTCCAAACTGAAAATTAAAAAGAAAAGAAATAAGAAAAAATGTAAAAAAACCTCAGTAGTCCCAGGACCTACCAAAAGGCAGAATACTTAATAATAATAATAATAATAATAATAATAATAATAATAATAATAATAATAATAATAATAATAATAATAATAATAATAATAATAATAATAATAATAATAACTCTATGGCCTATGGAACTCGGAGGTTCAATGCCGCATTCACAAAAGCTCTCCACTGACTTCTATCCTTAGCTAATTGCATCCAGTTTCTACTTTGTATTCCTATCTCTGCGAGATCCATCTTGATATTATCCTCCCATCTGCGCCTAGGTCTTCCTAATGGTCGTTTTCCTATGGGTCTTCCAGTCAAGACTTTGAAAGCGCTTCTACTTTCTTCCATTCTAGCTACATGACCTGCCCACCTAAGCCTCCTAGACTTGACGACCCTAACAATGTTGGGTAAACCGGGAACAGGAAAATTCGGTGTAGGAAATTTCGGTGTAGGAAAATTCGGTGTAAGAAAACTCGGTGTAGGAAAATTCAGTGTACAGAAAATTCGGTGTACGGAAAACTCGGTGTGGGGAATGTTCGGTGTAAAGAAAGATTCGTTGTAGTAGATCGTAGGATTTATTAAAAACTTAACTTTGAGGATAAATGAGCGTATTAGTTTTAAGTTCAAACTTTGTGTAGAACGTACTTTTACTGTCTGCTATACCAAATTTTGAAAAATTGTGGTTGTAAAATAATTTGAATTCTAGATTTCGACTGATTTTAACATTTCATGACCCTTACATGACGAGAAATTTGTTTTTTTGATGTCCGTTTGTGTGATTTAGCGAAGCGACCATCGCTACTAATCGACATTTTATTTGATACTTAAGTTTTTATGCTGTTTTGGAGGATGTCTCCTAGAATTTTCTACTTAAAAAAAAAAAAAAAAATGTAGGTTACTAGACGGGTAAAGTTGAAAATTGTAGATTTTTCAAAAATGTTCTGACGATTTTATGTCTATTTTATAAATAAATACTTAAATCTAAATTCTTCAAAAACGACATAGTTTATGTTACTCAAAGGTGTAAAAATAAATGCCTCAACTAAAGTATCTACGCCTGATTGGAGGAGAAGTCAATAAGGAGTCAATAGGTTTCCAGTACTTGTTTACCTTAACTTAAGGCAAACAAACTAAAGTGTCTGATTGGAGGAGAAGTAAACTATTTGTACAAATATTATCTGATAAAACCATCCTGCTTTATATTGCCCTTTCCACTAAGACTTTTTTGATCAACATATTTTTGCATCTTACATATGTATATGCAGAGTGATTCTTTCAAAACTCACGGTTTCATTTGGCTCTAGAATTTCTAACTGAAGTCCGGTTTTCATGCGATTTGTTGCAAATCATCAAGGGAGAATGGGAGATTTATGGGACTATGTTTACTGATTTAAATTCATCCCGGGTAACATCGAGCAGGCCGCAAGAAAAACAGCAAATATTCGCCATTGTACGTTACAGTTCGAATGAGATATTGGATATTTGAAGCAAAATTGAAGAATACAAATTAAGTGTTAGTGAGAATAGAAATTAAGTGTTAGTGAAATGATATGAAATCTTTAAGTTTTATGTCCCACAATATCTGCCAGCAGGGTCCGATGCTTCCCTCCTTACTCAGAAGCGATCTTGTTTCCTGCAATTTATTCACTAGCGACCATATTATGTTTCTGTTTGGGGCAGAACGTGAGGCAAAGTTGCGTGTAACTGCCCCTTGCGTAGCAACAACAGATCCCGCCCTCCAAAATCTTTTTAACGATAAAATCACGTTGCTCCAAAGAGTACATTATTGTAACTGTGTTCTGATCATATTGGTATAGTAGCACAGCATAATTCTCAACACAACGGCCCAGTTTCCTGTTTCTTATTGGCCGTCGCGAGGTTGCCATCTAACGAAGAAACTCAAATCTCCACACCGCACCTCACCTAATTCCAATTCGGTACAGTGGCGAATATTTGCTGCTTTTCTAGAGGCGTGGCCGATATTAACCCAAATGAATTTAAACCAGTAAGCATAGTTCCATAAATCTCCCAACGTTCCTCGATCATTTGCCACAAACCGCATGAAAATCGGACTCCAGTTAGAAATTCTAGACCCAAATGAAATCCGTGAGTTTTAAAAGAATCACCTTGTATATGTTCTATGATGTACTATAGGAAAGTTTTTTTTCAGTTCTTCCTATAACTATTCTCTGAACGTATAGTTGTAATTGTTTTATTTCTGACAGAAAGTGTTAGCTTCATTGTGTGATGAAAAGTAGTTTATAGTAATATCCAGCAAAAGACATGCAAGAGGTATTGGACTCAAGGCAGAAAAATAAATTTGCTTTTCTTGAAATAGGTAATAACATTTTATTCGTTCCATTATATGGTTTTCGTTTGCACAATATGAAGTGTCGTAAATTATCGTAACTGGTAATATTCAATATATATTATACCGAATCTACCTTACACCAAAATTTCCCCACACGGAGTTTTCCGTACACCGAATTTTCTGTACACCGAATTTTCCTACACCGAGTTTTCTTACACCGAATTTTCTTACACCGAATTTTCCTAGACCCGGGTAAACCGTATAAACTATGTAGTTCCTCGTTATGAAGTTTCCGCCATTCCCCATTCTCGTTCCTCTTGGGTCCGAATATTCTTCTCAGGATCCCGTTCTCAAATACTTTCAGTCTATGTTCTTCCCTCACAATAAGTGGCCATGTTTCGCAACCATACAGAACAACAGGCATGATTATCGTTTTATATATTTTAAGCTTCAAATTCTTCGACAGAATCCGCGACGACAAGAGATTTTGAACCGAATAGTAACACGAATTCCCTGCTTTTAGTCGACATTTAATTTCTTCGTGAATATGATTTTCGTCTGTTAATATTGATCCTAAATATTTGAAAGTATCCACTTTATCAAAAGTATTATTTAATATTTTAACGCCTCCACAATTTGCCGTATTACGGTCCCGATGCACTTCCATGTATTTAGTTTTCCCTGCATTTACTTCTAAACCCATGCCCCTGCAAGCATTTAATAAGATCTCTGCATTTATTTCTACTGTTCTCCTATCATCCCCTATTAAATTTACATCATCAGCATATGCCATCACCTGGTGAATGCCGTTCAACTCTAGGCCCTGGTTGCTATCTTTGATTTTCCTTATAGCGTATTCCAGCACAAAGTTAAATAATAATGGCGACAACGCATCTCCTTGTTTCAGGCCATTTTGGACGTGAAAGCTCGTGGGCAAAAATTTTCCTACCCGGACTTTACTTTGGGATTCACTTAAGCATATCTTAATTAATCCAATTAGCTTTCTCGATATTCCAAGTTCTGTAAGAACGTTGTACAATGTTTCTCTCCTAACCGAGTCGTACGCCTTTCTAAAATCAATAAATAGTTGATGTACCGGGATATTGTATTCCCACTTTTTTTCGAGTATTTGGCGAATGGTAAATATTTGGTCGATAGTTGATCGATTTCGTCTAAATCCGCACTGATAATCTCCAATAATTTAATCTGCATATGGGGTCAGTCTTGCTAATAGAATATTTGAAAGGATTTTATAGGATGTTGACAGAAGAGAGATGCCTCGATAATTATTACAGTCAGTTTTGTCGCCTTTCTTGTGAATTGGAACAATGATTGATTCTTTCCACTCTTGTGGCAATTCTTCCTTGTTCCAGATAAGGAGAATGAGTTTGTGTATCTTGTTCCGCAATTTTTCGCCTCCAGCTAAAATTAACTCGGCCGGAATTTCATCCACACCCGGAGATTTGTGTTTCTTTAATTTCTTTATAGCGGCTTCTACTTCTATTCGATTGGGTTCTGGAATACGGTTCTGCGGTGTGTATCTCCTTTTCTCCACGCGCATTAGTTTTTGGCTGCGTGTTCATCAAATCGTCAAAGAAATCTTTCCATCTATTTAAGAGGCTATCCGTATCAGTGAGAACTGTTCCGTCAGCTTTCTTTAATATATAGGCACGAGGTTGATAGCCCTTCTTAAATACGCTTACCCCCTTATACATGTCCCGAATATTTTTATTTTTACTATTATCTTCAAGTTCCTTAATTTTAGCTTTCAGAAAATCGCGTTTCTTTGTTCTAAAAGTTTTGGAAGTTTCCCGCCTGATATCTGCGAAATTTTGTGTAGTTATTTCATTCGGATTTTGTAGCCACCGTAATTTTGCCTGTTTTCACTTCTCTGCTAGTTTAATGCATTCTTGGTCGAACCATGGTTTGTTCTTACGTATTTCCGCGTGTCCCAATTTTTCTATTGCTGAACTTTTAATGCTATCTCTAATTTCAATAATAATAATAATAATAATAATAATAATAATAATAATAATAATAATAATAATAATAATAATAATAATAATAATAATAATAATAATAATAATAATAATAATGTGTAAATCACTTCCATGAGAATATTCACAAGAATTAGTTTACTCTTAGCGGCCAGTTTTCTTCATAATTTTGTGAAATACGATTCATTCGAGTTTATTTTAAACGCAGTTTGTTTCATTAATAATCCTAACATACGACACAAGTCATTTCTTACGCAAAATGTACTGTACAAGGAATAGAATAGAACATTGCCTGGGTGCGTCGACAGCTAGGTCTTTTACATCCATGCGATTACGTAACTTATCCACGAACACAATACTAAGACAAAATCAACAACAATAAAACTAGAAATAAGTTAAATACATAAAAAAAAATCCACACACGAGCTAAAACTAAATTGCATCGACAAAAAGATGAATGGATAAAATATCTCCACACACACAAATATATATATATATATATATATATATATATATATATATATATATATATATATATATATATATAATCTGGACCTAGAGCTGCAACTCGACTTAAAAGATAGGTATGCGTTAAATGACTGTGTCCAATACGCAGTCGAATTAAAACTATTTCTTCGCGACGAGACTGGCGGGAACTAGAGGTCCACACTCCCAGGTGTGGTTTAATAGCATGTAGTTTGTTGGCGTGATAAAGGTATAAACCTACCACCCAAATTTCAGTTCAGAAACCTGTTTCGGGCCTACGCCGTTTTGGTCCTATACCGTTTCGATCGTATGACGGTTTTCCCCTATATATTTTCAAGAAAATGATTGTTACTTAATATTGTGATTATAAAATCATACTTATTATTATTATTATTATTATTATTATTATTATTATTATTATTATTATTATTATTATTATTATTATTATTATTATTATTTCGATCGTATGCAAGTAACTGTTTTTGATGTTATGCCGTTCCTGTCGTACACCGTTTCGGTTCTATGCCGTTTCGGTCCTGTGCCATTTCGGTTCTATGGCATTTCGGTCCTACACCATGTCGGTTCTACGCATGTAACTCCAAAATACTGTATTTTCATTCTTATTTGCTGGGATTGAATAAAATATGTATAAAAGTAGTGTGATTGGCAAAAGACAACTTGTTACGACATTTAGACAAATCATGTTTTTGACAAAGCGGAAATTTTTAAACATACACATGAGCCGCCACTGATGTATCGAGAAAATTAGATCGATGGTCAAAAGTAGACTAAAAACTCACTCATTTATAATTTTATAATTACCGTTGAGAAGTGCAATGTAGGTAATATTGGAACTCACAGTGGAGCGATGGACAAATATTTACTTTTTCTTTCCCCGCTTTCATACATCCCGTTTGAAGAACTACTTTCATGAAGCTACTTTAAGCGATGCTGTGTTGTTTTATCAGTTCAAACCGGATTTAGATATTACTTATCGTAAGTATTTCAACAGTAGCATCACCTTGATGGGGAAAACCTTTATCACATGACTATTCCCTCTTGAACGAATATGTAATATTAAATATATATATATATATATCAGCCATCACATCCGTCGTGTTTGCTGCAGTAACAAAAAGGTGACAACTGACAAGCAATATCTCTTTCATGGGCACCATGCAGTCTGTATCGGTAACCAAGTGCCAGTGGATAGTTTATTGCGCAGAAATTAAGTTGTACAGTGTAGCCAACTCATGTTTGAAGGTTATGATTTTTTCCCGTTTATGATTAGCTTATTTAAAAATGTTGACGAGTTCAGAACACCATTATTTTAGAAATATAAACGACCAAGGGCGCCCGCAAGGTGGGGCGCTCGCCCCCCCCCCAAGAGGAAGTTATACTTGGGAATATCGAAAACCCAATAGAACTTTACATTAGTTACAGCAAAATTTGAAACTATATTTGAAATGTTGCTTATACTTGCTCCCCCTTGGAAACGACAATAACTTACATAGCTAAAACGATATAAGGAAGTTCATTTCTGGCCTGGTAGACAATTTGCCTACGCACAGAACATGAAGCGAGTGAAACGAAGATTTGGCGAATTGATATATTTTGTTACGTTTAAGGAATGTTTTAATTTTAAATAATAGTAATACCGTTTATACGGATAAAACGAAACATATAACAACGGAACTGTATTCATGAAATACATTAACGCATAAATCAATCGTGTGAAGCATTTCTAACGCATAAAATAACTAGTACAGTAAACACTTTATTATTATTATTATTATTATTATTATTATTATTATTATTATTATTATTATTATTATTATTATTATTATTATTATTATTATTATTATTAATAATAATAATAATAATATTATTAGACCCCTATTAAATCTGTACTTTATTTTCAATTAGCAAATGCCCCCACAATATTATTGGGGGCAATATTTTGCGTTTTTTCTCCTGTGTCTTTCATATGGAATTAGTCTGAAGTCGAAGTGTTAACAAAAAATTCGAACATCTCGTGTGGGCATCGTAAGAAAGCACGCGCATTCCCCTTTTTTCAGAGTATCAGAATCAGGGTATAAATATTGTACATAAATTTACAAAACGATATGAGAAAACTTCGACAATCGAAAAGGGACGAGAAAGAATATCTCGAGAATCGAGACGAGATTTTTACAAGACTTACAAGATGAGACAAGAAAACCTTATTTTACGTCTCATGGGCAACAACTGCATGCCCCACACAAGAGAGAACGGAATTTAATTTTCTTTAGCTTCAGGAGAGGAAAGAGGTCAACTCCGCGGAGGCTAGCCCATACAGAAATGTCTGGAAGGAACACTGCAACACAATTCTTTCTGCCGTCTGCTATAAGTCCTTCTTGGGGTACTTACCTGGGGCACAAACCCAAGTAAAGGTTTGGATCCCACTTTGAACAATACATTACTTCTCATATAGCCTCAATGAAGGAACTGTTAGGCTAAATGAATCCAACCGACTAACCATACGCTATAGACAGTGGCGTATTTAGGGGTGCTTCCGGGCTTAAGCCCCCCCCCCCCGAAATGTTACTTACTATAGTAAAGTATATGAAATATCTTGCAGAATTTTCACATTTTCAGGCAAAGCCCTCCCCGAAACAAAATCGTAAATACGCCACTGGCTATAGATAAATAAGATGGATGTAAGTACAGGCATATGTATTTTGAATGTTGAACACAAAATGGCTGATTTACTCTGACCAGTGATGACGCCTTGGGTAAGGAAAGAGGCAAGCCCCCTCTAAAGACATCGCCTGTCTCCCGAGATATGTTTTATTGTCACATAGATCAAGTAATATAGATCAAGTAACTATCCTTCCCGGTATTCAAAAAATAGCTGCCTCCCAAATTTTTTCTGCCCCACAAGAAGTTAAAGTTTGATTCTAACCGAACAAAATAATAATTGGGAAGGTAAGGCCTGAAGTCCTTCTGTATAATTTAAATTTTAATTATCCTTTCTATCTTAGTGCTAGCTAACTTACTAAATATTCGTGTCCAAGTTCAGTTTTTACTCGTAAAACTGTCAATGGATATCTGGCTGATCTAAACGTATTTTACGACCTCAGAAGGACTTTCAGAGCATATTTCAGAATCCATGCGTAAATATCTTTATTTACTTTTTGATATTATCTGTACAGGGTGTTTCAAAAAAACACTGACAACGTTTTCTAGGTGATTCCTAACACCAAGATAAGACGAAAAGTATAGACCAATCTCGATGCACAAATGCTTCCTTTCGGAGTTATAGGCTGCCGAAAACATGAAAAAATCAACTTTAAAGGTCCATAGCTCTAATACTATGGGACCTACCGTAGTCAGATCAAGGCCTTATTTAGGAACCAGTATGTGTTCTATCCATATCCATGTTTCAGAATCTAGTGGTACTTCCACAACAATTTTTATAGAGATAGTTAGTGAGTACTACAAATTGTATGTCCGTAACCAAACTCCCTGTATAAAAATTGTTGCGTGAGCACCTTAGGATTCTGAAACATGTATTTTCGGATAGCGCACATATTAGTTCCTAAGTGAAATCTTGACCCGACTACAGTAGTTCCTGTAGTCCTGAAGCTATGGACCTATAAAGTTCATTTTTGATGTTTTCGGCAGCTTGTAACTCCGAAAGAAAGCATTTGTGCACCCAGGTTGGTCTATACTTTTTGTCTTATCTTGGTGTCAGGAATCACCTTCCAAACGCTGTCGGTGTTGTTTTGAAACACCCTGTATATTAAAATGCTAGGATTATATGTTTGTCTCCAAATAAGATTTTATATGTTTGTCTCCAAATAAAATTTTATATGTTTGTCTCCAATTCTTTCGGCAATGAGATCTTGAAAACTACAAGTGCTAGGAATGTGCCATTTTCACTGGTCGATTCCAAATTTTGTGTACACTGTCTAATTCTAATTGAATATTTAAAAAAAAATCATTACCGTTATTTCTTTATTACATTTTTTAGGGCTACACTGGAAGTATTGACATTAAAAAAAAAGAATCATATCCTACATGTTATACATTCCAACATCACATAGTTGTCTACAGAGGTTATATATCTCTCAGGCGTTTGTTCCATGGTCAAATGATAATGAAAAACGAAAGGTAACCATATCTCCAGGCTAAGATGAATCTTTATTGTTTGGAGTGATTTGTCCAATAAACACCATATATCGCTGACATTATAATTAATTGTGTGTGTAATGTATTTACTTATTACATACTGCATGCAAGAAGAAAGAAAATAGGGATCATATATGAATTAGAAACTCCAACCGGAAGTAGGCTTAAATCTTGCAAATGGAGAGAGATATTGAAAAAAATAGTCGAAAAATCTCCCTTTTATGATACCCCTTGCCGTTTTTTTTCTTTTTATCAAGACGTCTTTCACTTGTGTCTGTAAAAGGACATGTACAGGTGTTGTGAGGAATGACAGGGAGATTTATGCTGGTATGTGTATAGACAGCGCAGGTTCAGCTAGTGATACATAAAATTTTGATGTTTCAGTTTTAAAAAGTGTCAATGTACTCTATCCAGAATTAAATAAGATGAAACTTTAAAAAGTCTTCCACTAAAGACAATGAGAGCAATTATTATAAATTAATAAGAAGCAATATTCTAACTTAAAACTGACTATATAAATTAATTGCAGTTGATAAACTTCTTGTGTTACAATTTTGCCAGTCATCCTACCTAGTGGAATGTCGTGGAAGATGGCAACTATAACTAGAGAAATCCCTTTCCCTCCGTACACTCTTGCTGAGAGCACGTAGTAACAGCAATCACATCTGTCAATGAACATTGAACTTCAACGTACGTGACTTCTGAAAAGATCATCAGAAAGAAATAATCATCTCCCCATTAAAAAAAAATAATAAAAAATAATTTTAAAAACTTGTGACGCACATATCGTTTAACATGTTATTTATTATTATTGCTAACCAAACCACTGATATCATATGAGCAGTGGTAAGATTGAATCTAGACTTAATGGTATCTGTTATACTAGCTGGACTTCTTCCTGGAAATTTCAGTTTTAGTAAAGTGTGTGTGAATGCAATGCGGCTTACTTCAGTGGCGCTTCTAGAATTTAAAAACTGGGAGAAGGGGCAGCCAGAGCCCAGACTATGATAGATATATCATGAGTTTATTATGAACTTTCAAAAATACATAAATAATAGCTTAAATTATTTTGTTACTCAAAAAACTGGTGGGGGGGACTAGTCCATCCGGCACCCGGCTGGATCCGCCACTTGTTTACTCAGGCCAATTACTTTCGCGAAAGTTTCCCAGAGTTTTTCCAAACCTCAAATGGATTATTATGATCACACAAATAAGATTGTAATATTAGTTACGTCTGTCCGTTACTCCACAGATAACTCTTACAGTAGATAGATAAAGCGATTATCTTGACCTAGTTCAATTGAATCAATCCGTTATTATCTTTGAAAGTAACTATGACTTTAATAGTAGCCATAACTCTTGAATGAAAGCGATTATTATTATTGTTATTATTATTATTATTATTATTATTATTATTATTATTATTATTATTATTATTATTATTATTATTATTATTATTATTATTATTATTATTATTATTATTATTTACAAAGCGATTAACTCGGCCAGGTTCATTAGTGAAGTTAATTTGTTAACATCTTGACGGGTAATAGTGGCTAATGGTTACTTTCTATTACTGATGAAAAATTTCCGGAAGTTTTTTGAAATGGAAAATTTTCCGTGTAAGTCTCTGTTTCATGAAAAATTGTTTCACTCGTTCCTACATAGTTATTGTATCGTAAACTTTATTTGTAATAGAAGTCCCAGAGTATAAAATGTAACAATTTTTCATCTTTGGAAAAATATGTTCAAAAATTTAATGTATTCCCCCCACACACAGAATTCAGTTTTGAACACAGAAAATCATAATATTGACATTTTATAACTTTCATACGCATAATACAATATTTTCCCATAACTATAATACTTTTCTACACTTACATAATTTTATCTTACATGAATAAGCAGGGCTAATATAAAGTAGCTACCGTAAGTTTCTCACTACTCATAATTCCAAATTTTAACTCAAGTAACTCGTTAACAGTGGCGGGTCTAGCCCGGGGCCGGGGGAACTACGCCCCCCAATTTTTGAGTAACAAAAATAATTTAAGCTAATATTTATATATTTTTGAAAGTATGTAGTAAACTCATGATACACTATCATAGTCTGGCGTCTGGCTGGCACCCCCAGTTTTTACCTTCTAGATCCGCCTATGCTCATTAAAACAAATACTGAAAATTTTCAGGAAATAAGGTTTATTCATGTATTCATTCAGAAAAGAGACTAAATTATAATTAATAGCCAAAACTGGTTGAGTCTCGAAATTGTTCTTACAATTAAAAAGAATAAAGTATAAAAGAAAAGTACGAACCTGCAAACCACAATAAGTAACTTAATTTTAATTTATAAAATAAAAAGAAGAAAAAAAGAAATGAAATCTTTAAGTTTTACGTCCCACGTTTATGCCGGTTAGGCTAAAGGACACGGTGATGATGAGGGGTGAGTGAAATGGTGGAATGAAGAAAGTGGGAGGAAACGGGAGAACCCCGAGAAAACCCACGAGCACGGTGTTTGTCCACCACAAAGTCCACACGGCGCGAGCTGGGATCGAACCAGGGACCCCAAGCACCGGAGGTGAACGCTCTACCACTGAGCCACCGCGCCCCCTAAAATAAAAAGAATTTCTTGCTTTTTGGTTATATACATATTTCTCTATCATATAAATTATAATTATTTTCTTTCATTATTCTTTTATATAGGTTTTTATAAAAACTACGATTTTTCAATAAAAAGTTTTGAAAATAAACTCGCATGCATTGGCTTATATAAGATTACGCATGTCCCTCCAAATTACAAATAAAATGTGTCCCATCATTATGGGATTAACTAACTCTGTGGTCTATGAAACACAGAGGTTGAATGCCCCGTTCACAAAAGCTCTCCATTGACTTCTGTCCTTAGCCAACTGGATCCAGTTTATACTTTGTATATCTTTTTTTCTGCTAGATCCATCTTAATATTGTACTCCCAGCTGCATCTAGGTCTTCCTAATGGTCGTTTTCCAATTGGATTTCCAGTCAAAACTTTGAAAACATTCCTACTTTCTTCCAGTCTGGCTACATGACCTGCACATCTGAGCCTCCTAGACTTGACGACCCTAACAATGTTTGATAAACGGTATATAGTATGCAGTTCCTCGTTATGAAGTTTCCGCCATACTTCATTCTCGCTCCTCTTAGGTCTGAATATTCGTCTCACGATTTTATTCTCAAACACGAGTAATTTCTTCCCTCAGAATAAGAGATCATGTTTCGCAACCATACAACACAAGAGGCATGATAATCGTTTTATATAGTTTAAGCTTCACATTCCTCGACAGAAGTCGTGACAACAAAACATTTTGAACTGAATAATAACACGAATTTTCTGCTTTCCTTTCAGTCGACATTTAATTTCTTCGTGGATGTAGTTTTTGTCTGTTAACATTGATCCTAGATATTTGAAAGTATCTACTTTGTCAAAAGTATTATTTGCTATTTTGATGCATCCATAATTTTCAGTATTACGATCCCGGCGAACTTTCATGTATTTAGTTTTCTGTGCATTTACTTCCAAACCCATCCCTGAAAGTGTTTAATAATATCTCTGCATTTCTTTTTATTGTTCTCCTATCATCCCCAATAATAATTACATCATCAGCTTACGCCATAACCTGGTAACTACCATTCAACTCTAGGCCCTAGTTTGTGTCTAATTTTCCATAGCGTATTCCAGAACAGAGTTGAATAATAATGGTGACAATGCATCTCCTTGTTTCAGACCATTCTCGACGCGAAAGCTCGTGGACAAGAATTTTCCTACTTGGACTTTACTTTGGGATTCATTTCAACACATCTTAAATAAACGGCGTGACAAACATCTTGGCATTTGAAGGTGGCGCTCCAAGTTCCCTTTAAATGCTGCTAGCAAATGAGAGGCCAGCAGTATTGCCACATTTATTTTGTACACATCCACGTCTATCCCGTATTACCTGATCGCGCTATAGTATGTCTGCATAGCCATAGCCACACCCCTTAGCACTCGGCAACATCGTGTCAGAGCTTGCGTTTTATTCGTTTAGCTGAAATGCCAAGATCTTTGTCTCAGACTATAATATCACTAACTTTTTCGGTATTCCAAATTATGTAAGTGTTGTACAATATTTTCCTCCTAACCAAGTCGTACGCCTTGCTAAAAATCAATAAGTAATTGATGCACCGGGGCATTGTATTCCCTTTTTTCGAGTATTTGTCGAATGGTAAATATGTGGTCAATAGTTGATCAATTTCGCCTAAATCCGCATTGATAATCTCCAATAATTTCATATGTATATGGGGTCAGTTTTGCTAATAGGATGTTTAAGAGGAATTTATAGGATATTAACAGAAGAGAAATGCTTAATTATTACAATTAATTTTCTTGTGAATTGGAATAATGATTGATTCTCTTCACTCTTGTGGGCAATTTCTCTTTGTTCCAGTATAGAAGAATAATTTTGTGTATCTTGTTCTACAATTTTTCCTTCGAGCTACATCTTTGCATGCTCATAGGGTTCTGAAACTAACTAACAAGAAAATGTCAATAATAAAATATCTATTTTATAGAGTTCTATTAAAATTCGACTCCATGTGTTTTAAACGAGATTCCATACCTCAAATGTTTAGGAACTTCCAGCAGCTGCAGGATCTCGAAATTTTGTGACGTTTTAGGATTTTCCTTGTAACCAACAGGAAAATTCGAAAATGTTAGGTTTTTGGCATGTAATGGGGATAAGGAGTTGGATTGTGTGTGTGTGTGTGGGCCTATATATATATATATATGGCTATAATGAATCTTGTTGACACAACAGTTTCACAGTTTGGACAATATCAAGGTGATTCATGGCATATACATTTCACTGGCAGAATACTTGGTTTCATTTGTTGGTCACCTACATCCGCTATCTTGGGATGGTGGTCGTTCGAAAATAGAAAAGATCCGTAACTTCCTTAACGTTGATGCTAGAGGAAAAATGAAAAGTGTTTCTTATTCCTCGTAAGGATCTGTAGAATTCTTTTATTCGATCATTTGTCCAATACGGAATCTTGTTTCAAAATGGTGGCTGTTTTGAAACTTAAAACATTCAAAACTTCCTTCTATTGATTGTAGAGAAAATGTGAATAACGAAAAGCAATTATACCAAAAAGTTCGTTGCAAGGCCGTAGGCCAAGCCAACTAGGAGGTTTGGGGGCGAAGGCCACAGTTAGCCGAATGCTAGTCTTTGTTATAAATACACACTCCATTTTACTGAACGTTTGGCAGGTATGTACCATTATTTTCGGCTAATTTCTCAATAGCAATTAGTGAAAGTTTTGTGAAAATTTGACAAAGTCCAAACTCCAGCTTTCACGGCCAACGACTCGGGAACCAAAAGTTTGCCCAGGATAATATATAACAAGCTTACTAAGCAAGTCAAGATCTACTCCCATGCCAAGTTTGATCCAAATCGAATGAGTTCTCTAGATCATGTATGATAGATCACTTCCTTGAGATTGCATCTTCTTGTTTCAAATTAGTACATGATCATTATTTATACAAAATTTCGAAGTTCTACGCATAGTAGTTTTCGGAGATCTAAAGAACAGCAACACAAATTTCTAGACCTTCTTTTATACCATTAGAGCTGCATCTCGCAATATTTCAACTTATCTGCAGTCTAGGGTACAAGGATGTTACTGTATTTCTACAAAATTTCATTGTTCTGCTCCTAATAGTTTCAAAAATCTGGAGAGCGTCAAAAGGAACCTTTAATCCCCTTGTGTTATTTTTCCTTCTAGAAGTCGAATATATCAAACTCCTGTCTTACCTGTAACCTAAGATACGAGGATATTATTTCTGCAAAATTTTAATATTCTATTCCCAATAGTTTCGGAGGTCTAGAGAATGCCAAAAAAAAAAAAAAAAAAGAAGAAGAAGAAGAAGAAGTTTCAAGCGCCCTTTAGGAGTCGAAGCTCGCAAACTCCTGTCAAGATTTTACTCCTAATAGTTTCGGAGATCTAGTGATAAGTGAGTTAGTAGATTTACTCTTATACATAGGCGCCCACAGAGGGGGCAAGAGGGGGCAATTGCCCCTCCCTGGATTTTCGAAAAAGGTTAACATTTATAGGCTCTTCTGGTGACAACAGTATACTTTTAAAATCAACATTCATTAAATGATTTAGAGTAACAAAATTTAGTCAAATAGGTCCCTAAGATTTTAATCTACTACTCTCCCCAATGTGATGTTTCATATTTTTTCAGTAATAATTATATTCAGCCTGATGCTGCATGCAATGCTAAGTATCTTTTCAACTCAACTGACGGATACCATCATTTAGGGGGGGGGGTTCATTCTAGCAATTGTGTGTGTGTCTTGTTCCCCCTTGGAAAATATCCAGCGAGCGCCTATGCTCTCATAGATCTAAAACTTTAATCATTATCTTCCTTTCTTCATTCAATTCCATTATTATTGGCAAGGAGCACTGTATGCATCGTAATTGTCGTGTTTGAATTAGGAAGCTATAAATTTTAAAGTTCATTGCAAATGCATCATTTACCTTACAATTTTAGCTAAATTGTTACTAAATTTTTGGAGCCATCTTGTTGTTTCCATCTCTCTGCTGTCGTCCTGGAAACGGACTCTGGATCCCAATGCGATCTACGAATCGAAACTGAAACTGAGATTTTTTTTTTTTTAATTCTTCAAGCTTATATACTAGTTTTACTTTTACTTTCGTTGAATGAAAATAGCAGTATCAATATCTGTAAATATCTGTAAATATGCTTCTTCTCTTTGGTAAGTGATACCTTGTTTGTAACTTTGATATTTCCATGTTTACATAGACAATGTGATTTTTCTGTTAAATAATTGAGGAGTATGATGTAATAAGGGCGTAAGCAAGTTTACGCCCTTTTTGCATCAAACGCATTTGTGGCTTTTGCCATGCTTGTTTAGCTTCCTGGTAACATTTCAATTCAATATCTGAATAAAATGCTGCATATTACATTGATTTAAGTATTAAAAAAAAACTGCTTAAATTTTCAACATCGTTTTTCTTCAACTGCATGTTTCAGACTTACGCCTTTATTACATCAAATTCCTCAACTTTCTCTTTGGAAATGATATCCTGTTTTTTGTTATTTTGATGTTTTAGTGTTTATATAGTAGAGAAGTTCTTTCAGATTTTTTCGTCTCCTGAAAAAGTGAAAGTTTTTTATTCTCTTTGATGCAAAAATATATGACAGAAGAAAGTTGATATTTTGTTTTTCATAAAACAGCAAATGGCAAATGAAATTGCGCTTGTCTATTTTCCACACCTGATCTCAGAGTACCCACTCACACAACAGGAATATGTGTTCATTCTAGAGATGGCTAATTCCGGAATTTTTGTTCGGAATCGGAAATTTCACTTTCCGGATTTCGAAAAAATTCCGGTCGGAAAAATTCCGGAATTCGGAAAAATCCGATATTTAGAAAATTCCGGCGTTCAGAAAAATTCCGAAATTCGGAAAAATCCGGAAATTTTAGGAATTCCAGATTTTTCCGAAATCGGAATTTTTAAATTCCGGAATTTTTCCACATTCTGAATTTTTTCTGACATTGGAATTTTTCCGAATTCCGGAATTTTCCCGAAAGCCGAAATTTTTCCGAAATCTAGAATGTTTCCGAATTTCGGAATTTTCCGATTTTACTTTCCGGATTCCAGAAAGTATAAATTTCGGAATTGGCTATCGCTAGTTTATTCTATGTTTCAAAACGTTTTTGTTGCGTCTAATACAGCAATAGCTCTTTAAAATAAAATACCTTCCACAGAATGTAAATCAATCAAAATCAATAAATCAATCAAAACAAGTAAAGCTTTTTTTTTTCATTTTTCTAGCGATATAAAATACTAACTGAGTTCAGCATCTGCAACGTCCTTCACTCTCAACGAGATAAAAAAAAAAAAAAAAAAAAGCACATGTAACTTCTGATAACTTTTCATCCTTTCACTTAGATACATATAAGCACGTGGAAAATTTTCCCTTTTGATATCCGTGTTCAAGGAACTACTCATGTCCTTAAAAAAGCAATTGGCACTGAGTGTTGCTCACTGCCGTCTCCTTTCTCTCTCGTTTCTGTTGGATGGCAGCCAGTTGGACAATGCTTTCCGTATTGCCTCGCTTGTTGGACACAGCTTATTGACAAAACATAACAGAATCCCAAATAACTCACAAAAGAACAAGGATAGACATGAATTTTGAATCCACATCTCACAATATTACAGGAGAGTAACTAGTAGCATCTAAAAGGTTCATAAGTATCTTATGAGTGTTATTACTAAACAAGTAAATAGAAATTTGATTTATTTAGATTTCGTCCGCAAATTTAGAAACAATACAATTTTGGGGATCACCCAATCAATCTTTCACCAACTCCTTTCAGAAGTATGCATGTACATAAAAGTTAATAGGCTTAAAATCTGAATGTCCCACATTGTACACAACTATTCCGTATTACAGAGTTGCCTTGGTTCACCATTTCCTATAGTTGTCAGAGTCATATCTTGGTTGTTATGTTCTACATGGGAACAGTGGTAATCACTTGAGTTTTGAGGTAAAATATCGCAATAACTTTATAGGTAGAGACTAAATGACGGTCCGGGCGAGTTTTTCCCTTTACTGATTTTATTATAAAATTTTAATTACAAATGTTTTTGATAGCAAAGAGTGAATAGTGATTTTTTTAGTGACTAGATGAAGGGATATTGATGTTTTGCCGGGTGCCCCTTCCGCTTATGGCAGCATCTGGAACACTGGAAAGGTTTATGGTGAGATTATGGATAACCCCCTCAGCTTACGGCAGCCTTGCAAGGTTTTAGTTGAAGATGGGATTCCTTGTTTAGTGTGACATAAGGCAGGGAAGGTGTACTTTTAGTTTAATGTGACCTTAGAGCAGGTGATGGTTAGTTGATTAGTTGGTTGACTGATACCAGGTCCCTCTGTGGTTGCGCTTTTATATGTCTTTTTTTGTTTTGTTTTGTTTTTGGTGAGGTTTTTTATTTTTTGGCTTCCTCCGGTGTTTTTTGTGTTGACTTTTTTTGTTTGTTTTATTGTTTACATTAATAATACGTGTTGTATTAACATGTGCTTTTGTTATGATGTGGGGATCTTTACAATATAACGAAATGGATTTCTTTTGTATTTTGACTTTCATAGTGATGCGAACCATTACTTCGAGATGTTTTATCCGAGGCAAGTACCCAAACCAGGACTATGCGCATAGAAACGTCGAATACCATACTGCTATTTGGCTTCTAAGCGACACATGTTATATAAATACAGTCGTTTTATCTTCGACCTTGAAGTAAAAACGGATGATGCGACACTGTCCAACACTGTTCCTGTCATCATAGGTATTCTGCCCTTATTGGCAGGTCACTTGCCGCAGCTGAGAAGTTTCCATGCTCCACGTCTTCCGCTAACCTCTTCGTCTTCACGTATGATCTTTTTGTTTATATATCGTCCATTAATTATAGCCTCCTTCGACCTCTCCCTCTCTTTCCTGTCACCATACCCTCTAGCACGTCCCTCATGATACAATTTCTTCTCAGGCGATGTCCCAACCAGTTTCTCTTCCTCTTCCTAATAATATCTAAAAGTGTTCTTTTCTTTCCCACAATTTCTAAAACCCTCTCATTCGTTTTCCATTCGACCCAATTCTCAATTCTCTCAATTCCACTCAACTCTAATTCTCTCAATTCTTCTTCATACCCACATTTCGAAATCTTTCAGTCGTTTTCCATCACTTTTGCCTAATGTCCATGTTTTCGCCCTATGTAGTACAACACTGTATACGAAGCATTTTAGGAGTTTTTTTCTTCCTTAACTCTTTATTCAAGGTCCCACTAAACAGACTTTTCTTCCTCCTAAAGGCTTCTTTCACCATTCATATTCTTTCTTTTATTTCACGTTTGCACTTCATGTCAATACTAAGGAACTAGTCACCTGTTCTATTTTCTCCTCTCCACTTTTATATTTGACACAGACCGCTTCGTTCCAATCATCATGGCTTGTGTCTTTTTAACATTTGTTTTCATCCCATACTCTTCACAGCCCTTCCTCAGGTTTACTAACATCTTATTGATTTTTCTTTTCATCTAAAAATCTTGTAAACTGCAATAAACAATGAAAAGTTTTGTCCCGAATATCAGGCATTTTTGCAATGCATGGTCGACAGATTGAAGAGCTGTAGTTCGAGTGCTTCTGCAGGTAAAATGAATTCTTCATAAAGCGACTACTGAGTACCTTGATCAACAATCAAAACGTTACATAGTTCAAAATTAATAGTAAAAAGGAAGAAGGAATTCAGAATTTTTATTGAAATGTTGAAAGGTGAAGAATTCAGGATCTTGCGTAACGTGACTATACTTTACATATCCTACAGAGTTTTGGACTATTAGAAAAATAGATATTTTTTTTTTCATGTTGTAGAGAAACGCCCTAAGAGAACTGATGCAGGCTATACCTGGTATAATGTTTAGTATATCCATTTTATTTTCAAATTTGGATCATCAAATAGACATTGGATCGATGCTAAATATTTCGATATTCACAACTTTGTTGCTTGTTTCGAGTTTAACGTCTCTTTTCAGCACCATGGTTATGTGAAGCTTGTTTTACTGTTTAGAGTAGGATCCAGACCTCTATTTAGGAGGATCATAGATTTCGGAGGGAAAGTTAATCCCATTTTGAGCTCAGGAAAAGGCAGACTTGGCTTGGGAAAAATTATTGGACATGATAGGAACAATCTGAGAAAATACCTAGAGGAAAAACAACCATGATTAGGGTAGGAACATGGAATATATATACTGTATACGCTACAGGAAGGAAGAGATGAGAGCAAAGAGAATACATGTAGTACGAGTTGAGAAGGAGAGGAGGAGTAAGGTGAGAAGAAATTTGCAAAGGAAGGGTATGGTACAATTTACTCAGATAATGTGAAATTTGGTCGTAGTGATGTGAGTGTAATTTTGGGTAAAATTCTGGATGAAAATGTAGTAAAAAAAAATGTTAATGATAAGGTAAAGAGGCTGTTCGAACGTAAGGACAGAGCCGTTCGTAGCTAGAGATTTCGGCGCCTGGGTCAAGAGTAGAATTCGGTGCCCCTAGATCATCTCACCAAGCTTTACCTTCTTCTTTTTAACATGTAAGAGAAGCAGCTTTTGTTGTTATACTGTGCTCAATTTTTATCAAGCTGCTTAAACAGACCATTGGAACAGCCAAAAGCGATCATTATGTATTCTTTTACAAATAAGAGCTGTTTTCAAGAGCTGATTTTGGATTTCGTTTGTTATGAAAATATACAACTATTTACAACGTTTCATACTATCGATAAGAAATGAAATTTCAATACATTAGAAACTATATGTTTTAAAAATGTTTGAAATGGGCGACAGTATAATTTTCCAATTATAATTGTAAACGTTTGAAGTTTTATTCTCTATGTGACCACACAAATAGCATTTTAATTGCAATTCTTTTACGGTATATATATATATATTGTAAAATATAATGGAAATTCAGAAAGAGCCTTCCTTGAGAATTTCTCAATGTTGATTGATGGACCTGAAGAATACATTTAATATTTGTATATGAAATCCAAAACATAGTTTGGTTACTACGGCTCTGCGTAAGGGCACTCAAAAATGACATGGTTATCTGTAGAGCCAAGACCTCGAGTTCATTTCCCAAGAATACTGTATTGTTGGTATCATGATTCATGAGGGACCAAGGAAACAGCGTGCTGAACTGGCTACGTTGCTTTTTCATTTCATGTAGGACACCTTACCAGTGTAGAACCCAAACAGCTGGTGCGATCGGAAAAATCGACAATTTTAGACTGAAACCCATATTTTCCAACTACTTTCCTCTCTCTTTCTTTTTTCTTACCTTTACTTATAAGCTGCATTATTGTTCCGGATTTTTCATATACACCCTTATATCTAAATGGTTTAGAGAGTGCTAAAACTCTTCCCAGGGAAGACAATTATTTTCATTCAAGCGAATTGTTGATTATAATAAAATTTAAGCTCTTCTATTGGATGTTTGATGTTACACTGACATATATGAGCATATACTGAAGACCATAAATTCACCGAGAGATGCCGATCTGCCGATGATTCATGATACGTCTCTCTTAAAGTTTTCCTAATATGTCCCTTCCGAAAAAGCACTGTTAGCAGCAAGTGCGTTAAGAAATTAGGTAAATGACGCAAGAAAACTGGTTAAAAACGGACACATTCTTACACATTTATGCGCTGTAAAAAAATCGTTGTGTTATTTCAACGACATGCCTGTGTGTTAACACGATTGTGTTAAAACATAACCCAAACAGGTGGTTAGAACAGCTCTCTCCAATTGTGTCAAATGCTGGTAGTTGAAATGACACAGCCTGTGTGTTAAATTAATAGGGTTGCCATATGTCCGTATTTTGTACAGATTGTTCGTATTTTTGGGTCCGTGTCCGTATCGTACAAAGCATGAAATACTAAAATGTCCGTATTTGACAGTTTTTGGAGCTGCCCGAAAATTTCCGAGTCGGGAATCGCTTAAATCTCGGGTGAAAAGAATTGTGTTTTCATCCTATATTTTAGTTACTATTAATAAAGTAGGTTATGCTTTTAAAAAGTGTCTTATTTTTTCATTCCAAGGTTCTTTTGGTTAGATTTAATATACGTAATTTAATAGTATGATTTATTATGTTTGTGTTAATGAAAAAAATATGTTAGTTTCCAATAGTGTTTTTTTAAGTACTGTATTACAGTAAACAGTTGTGTGATAACCTAAAAAGGTGATTTTTAGATAAGAAATTCCAAAATATTTGTTCTAAGTTTGAGCACCACATCTTTGATGGGTCATCATTTTAAGGCTTGTCCGTATTTTGCATCAAAAAATTATGGCAACCCTATAAATTAACACAAGTGTAGAATCTTCGGTGTTGTTTTCTGCGTGATTGCCAAATATGTAGAGGCTTATGTACTGAAGCTACGACACAGTAGAAAGAATGCAAACCGCGCGATATGTTCTCAATTGTTTTACATATTGTTTCTGAAGACGTTCTAATGAATGTCAATAGCGAAAAACAACAACGTATTATTGTGTCACTTCTACACTGCACTAGAGCTGACCAGTCAACACCGGGGACTGAGTTTCAAAAATGGCGGAAAACAATATCATTCTTGAACAAGATGTTGGTGAAGGTTGTGTTTCGTACCATCAAGAAATACTTCAAATAAATGTTGGGGAGGACGAAAAAAAAAATCTATATGAAGTGTTCTGTAGTTTACTGTTCTTATTTTAAAATTAGAATCTTCGGTAAGCGTAAGCATGCACACCACACGGTTTTCCAACACAGAAAAATGGTTACATCAACACCACACACGGAGTTATTTCAATACCGGAATATGTGTCATAGTAAAACAGAAGTGGAGTCGAAGTAACACCAAAAACGGTGTTAATCTAGTGATCTGACCTTGAATTTTAACATAGAAAGTGTTGAATTAACACCAAAACGGTGTTACAACGACTTTGATCTTGAATTATGACACAGATTGTGTGTTGAAATAATAAGAAAGTGATGTTGAAATAACACAGGGGCTATTATATTCATATTTGACATGGTGTAATAATAACACGAAATAATTAACACACTACACATTGTGTTAATTTCTTCGTGTTGGTGCAACACCGCTACAAGTAACACTCAACACTTTTAGTTCACACTACCGACCCTGATATGGTGTCGAATCAACACCGAAAATAACACAGATCTGAATTCAACAGCGCTCAATACCGGTTATGTGTTAAAAACGTACCCCCCCAGTCGTTGCGGGGCCTGTGTTGAATTAACACCGCATAGTGGTAGTCACGCTGGAACCACTGACCTGTGTTAAATTTGAGCTGAATTAATACAACCATTTTTTACTGTATGGCTAAACTTATAACCAACAGAATTCAACAATAAAACAAGCAAAACATTTCACAATTGTACTCTTATTATATCTAAAAAATATTGTAAAATTCTTCTTAACACTCTCTCTTAATCCACACTTCAATATATTTACTAGGGGCGAATCGAGGGGGGAGCGATCGGGGCCACCCCCCCGAAAAGGAAACTTTACTTTATATATATATAACCCATCCCAGAGTTTGGAGTTCTTAAGAGATTAATATAAGTAGCAGTATTACAAACCACTCCCCCCACACAGAAGTCCGTCCTGGATCCGCCCCTGGTATTTACAATACGTTTTTCTCGCATCATTGCGAAGGTACTATATAAATACCGTAAATTACTTTCTTCTTTCTAATTCTTGCAGAAGTGTTGATTGATCTTGCACAATACTAAGTAGGAACGGGACTTCCAGAAGGCGTTTTTGCCATGAGGTTGTGCTTCGTAGGGGAGAATGATACGAATAAGATACATTAGATTGAGGTATGGCAACACAGCTTCCACAGGAAACAAAGTATAGCAAAGTAGCAGTCACATTTTATTTTGTTTTTACTCATATTTAAAAAAAAAAATGATGAGAAAAGATATTAAAATACTCGTTAGGACAAAGATTAGAAATTGGAATTATGGATGCAGAATTATGACTAACATCTAGACCCAACTTTTACCAGCTAATCATCATGTGAATATAGTTAGCTTTAATCGTAAAATTGGCAACACCGTGAATCTTAAAGTTTTCCAGACCTAACAATTGCATTGTTGGACATGGCTTTAATTGCCATAGTAAAGATAGCAACAATATCTTTATTGCCAGGTAATGATAGCGACAATACCTTAAAGCGATGACATTGCTTTAATTAAAATGTATTGTTTTATATTAATTATATACAGTTTAAAAGACAAATACATTAGTTGTTAAATGACTTAAATGTTTGATCTAATTTTTTCGACTCCTCCAAAGTCCATAACACACTAATGACCCCTAGTAACATCGCAAGTTGTTCAATGTCAAATGCCCTTAAAAGGTAACATTAAATATGCCAATGCAATTTAGTGTTTCAAACAACATTCTCTCTAGATACTCTATTCAAGTTAGGGCCGTTATATGCAGTGCGATTTTGCCGTTGTCTCGTTGCCGTAGCAATTTCAAAATCAACGGAAATAAATCGTTCCTTTTATACTTATTATAACGGCAATTTTGTCGTTACGACTTGAGAAACCTCAAACACCGTACGCGTTGGTTTCCTCGGGGGTTCTCCCCTTTCCTCCCACTTTCTTCATTCCACTATTTCATTCATTTCTCATCATCACCGTCTCCTTTAGTAGCCCACATGGCATAACCATGAGACGTACAACTGGAAGATTTCATTTAATTTCATTTTAGAGAAACCTGTCACTGTGTTCTAGAAGTCACAAAAACATAGTGCATAAAAAAGGACCTTATGGGAAGTTAAGGAATCATTGGGATCACACATGTTTTGTTTGAAGAGCATCTGATTTCTGCTAGTTCTATTAGTCAATACAAACTTGGATAAATATAATTAGTACATGATGATTTAATAACATACAACTTATAATAGCAAGTAAACTTTTTAGATCGAGATCTCCAAGAGCCCTTTTATAGTATATTTCTTGCAGTATATATGGCTATACCTATATCTTCAAAAATTTGGGAGGGGAATTCTACAACTTTGAGGGGGAAATTTTCCCCTCCTAAGATGCCTGGATAAAACACTGTTTCTTGATACCATCACTTAATGTTCATTGTCGTTAGTTTACATTCGACTGCTATCAGGCATGAAAACAGCAACATTTCCATATAATTAATTTTAAATAACATTATCAGAATGATGTAATGATTAATTGCATTGTTGCAAGTTTAAAATTCTATATATTTTCTTCAATTTCTTGTATGGAAAATTTTACTGTACATAGCGAAAAATTATCATAGTAGCCTTCATAATGCGATATAGACAAAATAAATAAATAACTGAATAAACAAAAAAATCAACAGATTCTGATTAAATTATTACTAGAATAAGGATTAATATGTCCCGTGGTTTATGATCAATTACTTACGTCATTGCTAAGAATATCAAAGAAGACAGTCGGGTACAACCTAGATTCATGAACTTGGCTCTCTCCCAATGCACTTTCCATGACATTGCAAGTTCACGTGCAGTGGTAATGCAACAACTCTTGAGGGAAGTGGCGTAGTAGATTTCCGCATAAATCCTTCTTTACCTTCTAAATTTAGTGATCTCTGTACAGTAGCTGATACGAGATAGAAGGAAACATTTTTAATAAATTCAGTGCTGTGATATAAACGTCGTGTTTGTATATCCATGCTCCGTAGAATTGTAATAACAAGGGTGATGACATTCCAAAGTTTAAGAAACTGTGATTGTTGGGGAGCACGTTAAAAAATGAAATCCTTCTACTCTTTGGCATTCGTCTGTCTGTGATACGTAATTCGGAGTGAGGGAAATGGTGTAGGTTCACCACTGAATAATTTATCATAACGTAAACGTGGTATTCTAGTATTATGTGCACAGGAATTTCTGGCAGTTTCCATTGTTGGTAACATTAACTGTGTTACGGCATTTAAATTCATTGTTATTGCTATAGTTCCCATGGTAACAAGAGTTGGTCAGTTATCAACGATTCTGTGAGTGATAGCCTATACAACTCACTTCTTCGATAGTGTTTGTTTTTCTTGGCCTAAAAGTGCTCCTAATTCAAGTTGCACGAGAGGGAGGAGATATATAAAAATAAATAAAACTTAACTATTGAACAACCCAACCAATCTCGATCAAATTTTCAACATAGATGAGGTCCGGGCCTAGGATGTTTTTTATCATTTCACTTTGACGGTGTAACTTAGGGAGGGGGAAGATATTTAAAATTGCTCGAAAATGACCGATATTAGTGTCGATTACGTAGTTTTCAGGGTCGCTGAGACCAACAGTAGGGGTCTAACACCTCCAATGCTGTTTAAATCTAAATTAAGCCCCTATTGTCCTTTATGTCCAAAATGAAATGTATTCTTCCCGTGTGGAGAAGGGCAATATGCTAGTACTGTATAATTTTAAATTCTAGAGCGGTATTCAACGGTACGACGTACCAGCACCTTTTCAAAGAGAACGGAATCTTTCTTTTGTCTTAAAAGTAAGTTGACGAGAAACTTTGAAAATACCAAATAGTAAATACGGGGTGGCTCAAAAGTAGGTATACAGTACGGTACTGATCAGCTCATTGCATTTTGTATCATTTCTTATTATTATCCATCAAATAGACGTAGTTTATTTGTTCTTAATGTGTTTTTAGTTACAACTTAAGCTCGGGAAAGCCGAAGCAAATAAACCCATAAACTAGAATGTTATCCTTGATCAATGCAGGGGTGTATGCCTACTTTTGAGCCACTCTATATATAGCTTTCTTGAAAATCAGAATTTTATTTTTCTTTTTTTCTCCTAGAGAAAGAGTTGCGAATCATTGTTCGTTCTTAGTCAGTTAATTGTATTCAGGGATTATAAATATTTGGGCCCTCCTGTCTCTCGCTCCTAGTGCCTCACTTTCTTCCATTCCTTTCTCACACGGTACTCTGTAATATAAACCATAAAGGCTCTGAACCGACCAGATATTTTTCTTTAAAAAAAACCCTCCCACAACGAAATAATCCGAACAAATTTATTTGTTGAAGTTCGACCAAACTGAAAGCCAGTACAAAAATTCTGTTGGGACTCCATTTCTGTATTTTCTCCACAGTGTATTCTTTGCTCAGTTCCTATTTTAATGTATCCAATTAATTGTTCTTATTCATTGTTAGGAAGAGGATTAAATGAAAACATCCCTTAGATTCTTTTCGCCAAGCTTATCCATTAATTTAGTAGAAGTTTGTGGAATATTTTGGTAACATGATTAGTATTCTAAAGAGCATTATGTGAACAATGTACTGTATGTGTGTTGTTATTGAAATTCAGTATTTGTGGAATTCTTGACACTTTTTGAAAACAAACAAGAGCAGCTTACTTTCGCCCGAGTACAAAGATTGAAAAAAAAAAAAAAGCAATAAACAAATCATCAAGAAATATTGATTATCACTACGTTTATTGTATTATAAATAAGATGTAAGAATCAAACATTTTTAAAGCATCTTTATATATATGTACGTGAGAATTTTTAGTTACAAGATTGCAGTGATATGCTACTGGACATTATTATTATTATTATTATTATTATTATTATTATTATTATTATTATTATTATTATTATTATTATTATTATTATTATTATTAATAATAATAATAATAATAATAATAATAATAATAATAATAATAATAATAATACCCTGAAAGGTATACAACTTTTTAACTATTATGAACCTGAAGTACAGCATACCGGCACCTTTATTTTCAGAAATAAAACGCTGGAAATGACTATTGTATATTGCTACTGCAAATGTTTTATTAGTTCGATGTATTTATTATAAATGTTTATACATTTCTCCCTCCCACTTTTTCCTAGGTGTACTAGGAATCTTACACCGACCAGAGTTGGAAACAATAGTTTTTTTAAAAAAACAAAAGAACAAAACGTGTTTAAAACATAAAACAAGGTGTTCGAAATGTTTTAAACGTGTTTTAAAACAGATACGAAAAAACACGTTTTAAACATTTTAAACAGTTTAAAACATGATATTAAACATATTTCAAAATCGTGTAATAACGTATATATTAAGACTTTTTTGCTCTGGCTACCAATCTTTTCATTTATTTTATTCCCGTTAAGACTGCACTGTGTTGGGTGCAGAATATTTTAGTATAGATTAGTAATTCTCAACTTATTTCATAGCACGACCCCTTTTATTACACCCTCTTGCCAGTGACTCTCATAAGTACTTTCTTGGTTGTAATAAGCTTTTTAGGTAGATTTTAAAATCTACCTACTATGGAGATTTCACTCAATCTATCAATATAATGACAAAACAAAAGTCATCACCATCCTTGTGTGTTGAGAACGGGTTGAGGGAGAATGATGAAACTTGGAAGTGGTTTGACATATCAGATGGTGCTATCAAGGGTCATGGCGGACATCTTTGATTGGTATTCGAAATTTCAAATCCAAAAGGAGTCATGTTTCATGTTTTAAGGCTAGAATTTTACCAGAAATTCTGTTGTGCGGTTATTTTAGCCCTAAAGCAAGTCATTTCGGAGTTACCGCTTCTGAAAGTTTCCTAGTTATGCCTTTAGGGGCTAAGCTCGCGTTTCGTGGAGGCGGGTAAAATTTTGGTGCAAAATTTGATTACTATTGCAGAACACTGATGCTAATAAAATGATTTTAAAATAATAAATTTTCGAAAAGTAATGTTTGAAGCACACTTTATAATAAGTGAAGCACACTTTAGGATAATTTGTTGTTCTTTGAGTCAATAACTTATTGAAGAAAATAATATTTGAGGAGTTCAGAGCACAATGGATCCAAATCCATTTTCAATAAAGTTCAGTTTTGTTCAGCAAATCAATTCTATTTCAAAACGTAATATCTCTTCGCAATCAAGAGTCCAAAACAAATACAACTAAAACCATGCGAAAGGGCGTGGGATAGTTTCATATGACAGCCGCTAGATAGGGGCGTCAGTGGGATAGGAGGGCAACCACCCCCATCCCCACCCTGAATTTCAGATTTTAGGGGCAGTAAGGCAGTTTTAGAAATCTTTTGATAAACAAAGTCTTTCTTTCTTTCATCTCCAATTCGTGGCTGTGAAAATATTCGTTGGTGTATTCTTTTGGACACACCCTGAATTTATTTAACGTAATTATGCATCATTGACTATGGCATTCGGAGCTTGACTTGTTAATCATTCCCATGCTGCAGCGTCACAATATAATGTTAATATCTTAAATTTATGAGCAAGGAGGGGGAAGTTAGCACCCCTCCCCCATTCCATCAACGCCTTGTCTAGCGGTTGTCCTATGAAACTCTAGTCCACACCCTTTCGTGTGGTTTTTGTTTTATTTATTTCGTACCCTTGGCTACGAAGATACTACGTTTGCTGAGCAAAAGTGAATCTTTCTAAAATGGACTTTGATTCCTTGTGCTCTGAACGTCCCATATCTAAAAATATTTTATAAAAACTGGGTTGAGCCAAATTTATTCTGAAACCCAAATTTGTTCGAAACGCATAAAATTAGTTTGTTTAGTTTGATATATTAGTCTTGCATCCGTAGCAAGGCTACATGAGACAGGGCTTTCTGTTTAAAGTGGGGTCCGAACCACTAATTTTGAAATTTTACGTCGGATCGCAGTCAAAATATATACAGCAAATTGTGACGTCTCGTGCCTCTACCCTCAAAATTTAATGTTAAAAATCTAAAAATTGCGCCCTGTAGCGTGGTGCATACATACAGACAGACGAACAAATGGAGATCGAATTGTCCCAGACTGACGTTCGGCACTGATGTTACAATAAGTATCACGCTTTAATGGTTAGTTACGCGAGCGATTGTCATACCTTGCGCTTTCTCGCCTGGTCCCTTCATACAAGCTATGCCAAGGTGTAAAGTTTTTAAGAAAATTTAGAACTGAGAGGGGAGAGGAACGAAATAAAATTTTCATAACATAATGAAAAAAATATTGTTGATACAAAATTAATTCTTACCTGAAGTTTCCAGTTGCATCTCAACCACATCACTGACGTTAGAATCATCAGAAACAATTTTCGGATCAACACTTTTACCATGTGTTTGGGTTTCCTGCTTTTTCACAGCATTGCAGTTTTCATAATGAGTCTTCATTCTTTGAACTAAACCAACCATTATTACTTTCTTACACGTTTTACAACGAGCTCGTATGGTCATTTTCTTATCTGATGGAGTTTGAGTTACTTTAATAAATTTGCTCGAAATGATGTCCTTTTTTCTTCCCATAAAACTCATATTAAATGATTCCAAGTTGAACAGAGACTAATAATCAACATGTACTGTATAAACGAATGCCTGCTATATTTAATTTCAGAACCGCAATTTAGCAAATAACCTTTTGTATGTTTTCTAAATACAACACAAAAATTTGTTTCCATGATAATTATTTTATTTATTTTTTAATATCAGTTTTACTAGTAGTCCAACCTTTGACTACGACCCTTTCTCGTAAATTAACTGAGAAGCATTTAAACAATACAATATACGTTTAAAATAAGGGGGGGAAGGAGACAAAATAAATTGTAGATCATCACATTGACCTGCTGTAGCCACGAGCAGGCCCGTATCCACGGGGGGCTAGGGGGCCGGGCCCCCCCTAAACTTTGGCTGGCCCCCTAAAAGTTTCACATTAGGCTTGCAAATGAACTATAATATGGTGATGAAGTATAATATGATTGGGTCGGGCCCCCCCTAACTTCTACCGGCCCCCCCTAAATTTTTGGGCTGGCTACAGGCCTGGCCACGAGAAATCAAAACATTCACATGGGAAGAAAAAATAGTCTTCTGAATGGGGAGCACTTTTTGACAATTGTGTTTCTCGGGCAGATTTTTTTCTTTACAAAAATAAAATAAAATAAAAATAAACATATGTTTAAAACAAGTCTTAAGAAATACGTGTGTTTAAAACAAAATGTTTAACACTTAAACAAAATTTGTTTTAAACAAAATCATTTGTTTAAAACAAGTTATAATCATTTGTTTTAAACAAAACAACCTTGAGCCCGACAGCATTCTTTTTCCAGCCGGAAGTGTACCAAATTTGGTTATAATTGCTCCAGGCTTCCAGAGTTATGCTGGAACACACACACATATATATACACATACGCACATATATAATTTTATTTCCGCATAAAGATTTGCTTGTTTTTCTTAACAAAACAAATTTAGAATTAACGTTATGTTAAAATTCTTTCATGTGCCTGGGTTTGTTGCTCAGGCAGGATGAAATGCCGGAAATGAAGAAATATTACTCTGGCTAAGTGGATACCAGGCACAGAAGATATCTTTTAAATTAAATAATTATAGCCTTCCTTAGGTAGGACATTTCTGAGTGATAAACGTTTTATATTGATCGATTTTTAGACAATTCTAGATATTAATAATGGTTATGCAAACTTTTCGGATGCTCAAAATGAAGTTTAGATTCGTTCAGCGTTCTGTAATTAAGTGTCCTGCTATATGACTATCTTAGTATAAATAGACTAACACATACTGTACATTAAATTAATTAACACGGTATTCTTTAAAAATAACGGTGCAGATTTACAGTAGAGGTTCGTCTATAAATTCATTTCATTTTTACTGCTTTTTACACTAAATCTATAATTAGTACATTCAGTGATCGTTTGTTATGATTAATGTTGCATTCGACAGTTCTGGTTAACTTCAGGAGGGCCTAACATTTTTGCCTATAAATACAGTATTCTTTTGTTAAATTCGACAGAAACATCCTAAAAGGACTATTAAGATTTTTTTACTAGTATATGCCTTCTTCGCTGGTCTAGTGGTTAACAAATGTGCCTTCGGTTCACGTGGTCCCAGGTTCGATTCCAGATGGGGAGTACATAAAATTTAATTTCACTTTCATAAGTCATTCGTCTCGCTTAGTCTAAAGGTCATAACTGTGAGACGTTAAATCAAGAAAAATCATGTTTTTCATTTCTTTACTAATATACTGCTCACATATTGCTCATATTTAGAATACGTGTGCAAACATAGGTCATAGAAACTCAAAGTACATGAAACACACACCAACTTGTCTAGGTGATCACTACCAAAAAGAGATCTTTCGATCTTTGCGTCGTCAAACTTCAAATACACGAAGCATCTTGGATCCCGGAAGAAGAGATCGATGTCAGTTCTTTAGATCCTGTTTCATCTGGATCTTCCGGCAGATTTCCTCCTTGCCAATCATCAGTGACCTAAAAGGATGGGTGCGATCTTCTTGGGAAAACGACAGTATGAACTTAAAGACTGGTTAATTAAACAACTTTATGGGGTTAAAATATTATTACGGTATTACCATTTTCTAATAATTTGATTTGTTTGAGAAAAAACTTTAAAAAATATTCAGAATATAAGCATTTTGTAATAAAAAAAAGTTCTACAATATTTTTTTTATTGTAATAACCCCAAAATAAGCAAGATTGGTGAAAAACAGAAATCAAAAAGTGTTTCGTAACAAAGAGGGGGGTACAGCCTTGCGTTACGAAATGTGACAAGGGAGGGAGGGGGTAAAAATTCGTAAAAATAATAGCGTAGCGTTACGTAATATGTGGACGGCTCCTTAGTTCCCACAAATTCCTCTGCCGGGGAGCGCGTTGCTGGCGACTGGAGCGCCATTTGACGGCCAGTCTCATACGACCCGTTCGGGAGAGTAATGCTCCCGGAAGTACGTTTTCTCGCGCGCTACTCTAGCCAGCTGTTTTACGCGCTATCCTAGCCAGTTGTTTTAAGTTGGTCACAAAATTTATATCATGGAGTACAAGGGGAACAAAACGAGCCCTGCGGGGCTTCTAACCCGTTCCTCCTCCTCCTACTACTACTTATCTGCACAAAAGTAAGTAAATCACTTTTTTGAGTATTATTTTCATATTATTTTAATTTAAAAAGTGTTATAAAATGTAAAAAAAAAAAAAAAAACTTTCCTCGGGCCGGGTTTGAACTCACGCCAAAAATCTTTGTTACTAGTATATAGTGCTAGCCCACTCGGCCACGAAGACCAACAACACCAGGTTTTTGTTTTCTGCTATTTGAAAGCAATGTGGCAAGAAATGGATAACGCCAACCAATCAGAACTGTGTTTTTCGTTTCTACTTCCGGGAGCATTGCTCTCCTGAGCCAGTCCTAGTCTCATTACTTTAGGGCCAAACCCTGTATAAACTGAAGATTTTCATCACTTTACCGTTCACTAATTTTCATCACTATGACTTTCGATACTTAGGTATAGCATAGTTTGGAAATTCTCAACCCACTGAAAGATAGTCTAGAAAATAAAAGAAACTTGGTTAGTATTCTAGCTGAAAATTACGATCGGCTTTGGACTCTTAATACAGGAGTATTTAAGCTTGAGACAAGTATTTAATCCTTTATATGAGAATATCTAATGATTGGTAAAGCAGATGCCACTTTTGTGTAAAAACGTTCTGTTTTAGTTGGATTATATTTAGTACGGTGTTATTATTTGTGGTTTATGTGAGTTCTTGAGATTTGTTCTATACTGCATAAAACACTAGGCCTATATTGAATTCAGTTGATTTTGAGTTTAACGTCCCGTTCAGCAGCGAGGCTATATGAGACGTGGACCTACTGATTAACGTGAAATCCGAACCACATGAGCTCCCTCCGGAATCGAACCCGGGTCTCCCACGCCATAGGCGCGTACGCTAACCGCTTAGCCTCGGATGAGCTCACTAGGCCTATATGTCCAATCAATAAATATAATTAAAAAAAACATATATAGCCTATGTAAAGTATCATTGCATCAACGTTTCCCACTTCATATCTTCCTTTGTCCTATGCCTTTATCAGCGTATTAAAAAGTAACATCATCTTTTGAGGGTAAACAGTACGCGCCACCACGTGACAAAACGACGCCCTACATACGCTGCTAACAAAAAAATGAAGAATAAAAATAACACGGCAGAGTAAAAAAAATAGACAAATACTCCACATAATCGCCTACACTTGGCAGCTTTTGGCGGAATACAGCGTATTCTGCCAGTACTAAAGAGGAAGTTCTATTTCGAGCTTCCCATGAAGACCTCTGTCCTTGTCCCGATAAAATGTGTTGATCCCCATGCAGTCTCCAAGCGGTAATTTGTCATTCATTATATATATATATATATATATATATATATATATATATACACTTCAAGTCACCAATTGCTTCCGTGCTGTTCAATGTTGTCAGTAAGTTTATTCACTTCCGCTTAAACGTACACTACTTACTAAGGGTCTAGGGCCAAGAGGCGGCCAAAAGGTTCATGACGTGCAGTATGTAACTGAAATTTCAAGTAGTTGAGAAAATTAAATAAATTAGATCAAGTTTGTAGGTAACATGTATGTAATTTATATACATATTACTAACTATAAGCACCCGTCTTTGCCGGATCTTAATTCAGAGCCTGATTAAATGAGAGGGAAAAATCGGGTTCTCGAGAGGACAGTCATAACTGAGTTTTAACTACACAAAAATTGTTGTGTTTCATAGCAAAGCATGTTTCTAGAATTTAGAATCATTGCTCATGTATAAAACGAAAGACTTTTAGGGAGATATCAGGGCTTATTCAAGAGACATGCTTAAAAGGCATTTGTATATTTTTATGTACGCAAAGAACTTCACGTAATTCGTTGAACTTTCCTTCTATTCGAATGCTTTGAATCTCAAGGTTGTTTGATTCACTGTTATCTGTAAAACTTGTGCATTTCCTTGAGTTTTTATCTGCACTTAACAGGAAGCTACATAACAAAAATATAATTCCGTAATGCCAAAAATAACACATTATCTTGTTCCCATTTGGTCCCCCTTAAATATTACGTTAATGACATTGCCCTTGGCCCAATTTAGTATTTTGACTAGAAACAACAGCTGGTGTATCTCACTACAGTCACTATTGTGTGTAGCTGTGAGGTTGTGAGATGAGATGTTTCCTGATGAACTGAAAATATTTTTTTCTTCTTCGTATGAATGTGGCTTATCCTTGAAATTGTTGCTAGATCCTTACTTTCCATGTTCATTGGACGTCACTTGTGATTTACTTTGCCCACGTTTTTCTTGTTGATGTATGGATTACTATTGAATTATTAATATTTATAATTCTACCTGCAGTACCTCAGTTCCTGTTAAAAGGATCAGAAGATGAACATTTGCAAAATGTACAGTAGGAAGTTTTATTGATGTGGCTGCAGAAAGTTTTTAATGTTAGGCACATAGGGAAGTTTTATTTCTAAAGTACGTACATTCAATTCCCGAACGTTGAACAAGAATACTGACCATCGGATTGAATTATTAGAGTTAGTCTGCATATTAGTAAAATCGAACTACGCACATTATTAAAACAATACACCTTTTGGGGAACACATTAATACAAGGAGGTTTTAATTATCATAATTAAAAAAATGAAGATACAGGGATTACTGTGATTTGTTAATTTCTCTCTACGTAGTCACCACCCAGATTTACATATTTCTCCCAGCGTTCCTTCACTTTACGAATACTGTCATTGTAGAAGTCTGCACATTGTGTTTTAAATCACTCTTCCACATAATGAATGACCCAGTGCGCAGATATCTTAGACATGCGAAGTTCATCATGGATAATTTTCCTCAATACCATAAGTGAAACCAGTCTCATCCATAATCGTTTGGATGATTACACGTCTGTTTTTGAGGATTAAACACTCCACTTTCTTCACAGTGGCCGCATCGTTCGTCAGGGATGGTGTTCCAGGTCTTGGGTCGTCTGTGAGGGACATATGATTAGTTCGGAATTTCCTTTTTCACTTTACAGTGGTGCCATAAGATGTACAATCATCGCCATACACAGCTATCATCTCGGCATAAATTTGTCTGGCATTATTACCCTTCAACTGCAGGAACTTTTCACACTGCGACCCTAAATTTGCCTTCTTGCACTTTGGTCACTTTTGGCACACCCTGTAAAAAATGACAATCATTAGGGGTTAATTTCCTTATCATCATGCACATAAAAAAAACAACACTGACAAAATTTCATCATCATATCGTAATAGCTTCCCGTTGATAATTGAAATTTTACGTTACCCCTTCGTATTTATTTTTGACTTTTTTTTTGTTAGTTTTGCTACAAGAATCCATAACACAACTTGTATTGTACTGTATATCCGAAAAAAAAAAAAAAAACTTCCATTATTTATTGAAGCGAAGGAAGCCAATTCTACCATTTGATCGTATATAATTTAAAACAATCTTGTTCACTTACTGTTAGAGTATTTCCTCGATAAAATAACAAATTAAAGCATTTTCCTTTTCTTTTCCGCCAAATGGAAAACAAATGCATTCTTAGCCCATGTCAGCAAACTACGATGTTATTTTTTATTTTCTTTCTTTACAAATATTTCGAAGTCTAATTTACATATTAATAGAGGTGTCTGTAAACAAAAAACTTCATATCCAAATTGAAAGTAACTATGTTTGTGACTCTTAATCTTTTGAACCACCCTACCGATCTCTATAAAATTTTTGATGTAGATGCAGTTCTGGCCTTCGAGTGTTTTTAGCTATTCACTTTGGCAGTAGAACTTAGGGGAGAGGGAATTATAAAATAAATAAATAAAACTTAATAACTCTTGAACCAAACGATCAATCTTGATCAAATTTTCAACATAGATTACGTTCGTGCCTGGGATAGATTTTACCATTTCACTTTGATGGAACAACATAGAGGATGGGAAGGAGGGGAGATATACAAAAATCAATAAATATAAAAATAAGTGATCATGCTCGTGAGTTAATAACTCTTGAACCACCCGATCAGTCTCAATCAAATTTTCAATAGAGATGAAGTTCGAACCTGGGAAGTTTTTTTTATTTCATTTTGATGGTAGAACTTAGCTGATGGGAGGGTAGGGGAGGGAAAGAGAGTAAGTATATTAAAATGAATAAAACTTAATAACTCTTGAACCACCCGACCGATCTCGATCGAACTTTCAACATAGATAAGGTTCAAACCTGGGATGTTTTCATCATTTTACTTTGACGGCACTTTCAACATACATGGCATTTGGGCCTGGGATAATTTTTATCTTTTAGCTGATCTCGATCAATTTTTTTCTCAACATACATGACATTCGGGCCTGGGATAAATTTATCATTTAACTTTGACTTTGCAACGTAGGGGAGGGGAGGAAGGGGATGATCAAATTTTCAACCACCTATCCGATCTCGATCAAATTTTCATCAACCTAGATGAAGTTCGAATCTGAGAACGGTTTTTATCATATCACTTTGGCATGTAACTTAAGGGAGTGGAGAGGCATTTGGAAGGAGAAGGATAGACATTTGAAAATGATCGAAAATGATCAATATTAGTGTCGAATATATAGTTTCTGGGGTTGCTGAGATGAACAGTGACACTTCTGTTTTTGGAGTCGCTGAGATGAACAATGATACTTCCGATGCCGTGCCTCGCAACATGGGAGGGGAGAACGATATATGAAAATCACCGAAAATAAGCAATATCAAAGAGCGCTAAGGTAATAGTGAAAACGGAACATATGACTATTTTTCCTTGATTTAACACTGCGAAATCGGGGTACGTCTTACGTTAGATTCGAGGATGTCTTAAATTCGAATAATTATCGAGAAATTCTTAATTAAAGATATTAATAACGTGTTATTAAAACTACTTTGCTAGTCATAAATATTCTTAATTTTGTATCATATTCAATCACTCAGACAACAATAGTGCCCTGCGTTTGCTCAGGACGTGCGGGTTTGCTAGTCATGTATTAATATGGAAATAGGTATATACTGTACTAGTGTCAATTACCGCATCGCCGGGTTGAAATAAGAAAAAATAGTAAAATGTTCCGTTAGTCAGTCACTTTTTACTATTATTGAAGCACTCTCTGACATATTCGATCATTTTTATATACCTCCCCTTCCCCTCCCCCAAGTTGCGGGGGATTTTGGATTTAAACAGCATCAAAAGTGGCACTATTCACCTCAGCGACTCCGGAAACGGTACTAATGTCGGTCATTTTCTATCATTTTTATATACAGTATATCCCTCTCCTTAAGTTGCGGGGCTGAATTTGGATTCAAACGGCATCGGAGGTATCACAGTCTATTTCAGCAACCTCGAAAACTATGGATTCGACACTAATATCAGTCATTTTCGATCATTTTTACATATATCTTCTCCCTCCCTCTCTCCTAAGTTGCACTGTTAAAGTGAAATGATAAAAACCATCCCGGGCCCGAACCTTATCTATGTTGAAAATTTGATCGAGATCGGTCGTGTTGTTCAAGAGTTAAGTCACAAAAATAATCACTTTCATTTTTATTTATATGGATAGATAAATTCGTTTATAGAGCACTTGTCTACACTACATAACAAGAATCAAAATTCTGCTTTACACATGAATGTTATAGATATAACTACTTATCACTTTATCTGCATTTGACATTTTTTAAACATAAGTTGAATTTTGCCCCGTTCTGCTGCATTAACTTTCTGCAGTTTTTCATATAAAGGTTACTTTCCAATTACAGGGCCTTTAGAATTTTGACTCTAAGTCTGGTGACTGTGGAGAATTTTCCACTTGTTTAGCTACATTTCAAATCAATCACTCTTTCTTAACTCTGACTTCATATTTATGTTTGGAACAAACTGTAAATGAAATTTTTTCCACCTTATCCGAAGTGATTTACGGGTTTAGATAATCACATCATGCTCTTTCGGATGTGATTTAATGTATATTTATTACATATAGGGGGGCGCGGTGGCTCAATGGTAGAGCGTTCACCTCTGGTGCTTGGGGTCCCGGGTTCGATCCCAGCCCCCGCCAAGTGAACTTTGTGGTGGACAAACACCGTGCTCGTGGGTTTTTTCGGGGTACTCCCGTTTCCTCCCACTTTCTTCATTCCACCATTTCACTCATCTCCCATTATCACCGTCTCCTTTAGCCTAACCGGCATAACCGTGGGACGTAAAAGTCAAAGATTTCATTTCATTTCATTTATTACATATTTTGTTATTTGTCTGTTAATTTATCTAATACGAATTGAAACAAAGTTTCTGAACAAGTAATATGAAGTTATGGATATACGAATCCATAAACATTTTATTTATAGAAACTTGTAAGTAACATGAAATCTAGTTAACACTCAATATCATACAATGGCTTTATGTGTCTTATTCACTCATTTTCTTTCCCTGTTGTCTATTTTGGGAAATATTTTATGTTTGAGGTACAGTGTGTGAATGTTTTGAAGATATATGATAATATTCTCAGTATCGCGGTATTCTCTGATTAATCTACTCTTCATGTGCACAGAAAAGACAACAAACATTATACACTCAAGAGGTTTTTTTTTTTCTTTGCTATATCGTTAGAAAGTTATATATGACCGTCCAAAAGTAAATATGTTGTAATTGTTGGATAAAATATATTCATATGGCAGTGTATTACCATTTTGAAGCTGGATTGTGCAAAATATCCTCAACAAAATTTGTCCAATAAACTCCCAGGTCTCATGACATTAAATACCTGGACATCGTGCATGTGTCTATAGGCTGGTATGAATGATGTATGAGAAGTGTACTTATTGAATATCAGAGAATGGATTTGATTTGAGTTTAGCGTCCTTTTCAGTAGCGAGGCTTTATGAGACGTGGACCTATAGCTTAATGTGGGATCCGAATCATATGAGCTTCCACCATAAATCGAACCCAAGTCTCCCACATGCTTGAAGTGGAGAGCATGGAATGGGAAGGGGGAGAGTTATCGATTCGGATGTGAAAAATGAAAACCTTTAAAATTTTTAATGTATACTATATATACACATTATTTAGTTCTGAATCATTTTGTAACTTGTAGTTTACATTAAGACAGTATTTCAGGTTGTAAAAGAAAAGAAAAAAATCTGCATCATAAACTGTAGTATGATCTTGTTTACTAATTATACAATATAAGTGAAATTTAATTTTTCCGTTAAACGTCCCACTATTATGCCCCATAGGTTAAGGGAGACTGATGGTGAATGATGATGGAAGAATTGGTGGAATGAAATTATGGAAAAAACGTGAGAACCCCGAGAAAACCCACGGACACGATGTTGTCCACCACAAACTTACTTGGCTCGGTATCGAACCAGAGACCTCATGCACCAGAGGCAAGAGCTGTACCACTGAGCCACCATACCCTCCTTATACAATAGTGGGGGCCGCCGCGGTGTTCAGTAGGTAGAGCGTTCGCCTCTGATGCATCGGGTCCTTGTTTTGATCCCAGCTCGTGCCAAGTGAGCTTTGTGGAGGACAAACATCGTGTGCGTGAGTTTTCTCGGGGTTCTCACGTTTCCTCCCACTTTCTTCATTCCACCTTTTCTTTCATTTTTCATTATCGTCGTCTCCCTTAGCCTAACCGGCACAATCGTTGGTCGTAAAGCTTAAAGATTTCATTTCATTTTTTGAGTTTAGTTCTTAGTGGGAGTCCATATGGTCTGTATTCCACGTTGATTTGTAGGTTCAACACTCATATCAGCTCAGTGCTAAAAGGACATTAAAATACGAGCGGCTCGGGGGATTATAATGATATGTCACACTTTCTAACTTTCGAGTTAACTGAAAACAAAAAATGAAATGAAATCTTTTAGTTTTACATCCCATAGTTACGCCGTCTAGACTAAAGGAGACGGTGAGGATGACAAATGAATTAAATGGTGGAATGAATAAAGTGGACGGACACGGGAGAACCCAGGGAAAACCACGCACAAGGTGTTTGTCCATCACAAAGTCGACTTGGAGTGTAAACTGGAAAAGAAGGTTCAACATCCCCCATGCAATTCAGTGCAAAAATGACACATACGAAAGGAACTTGTATGCACGTACACTCCCAAAATTAAACTAACTACATACTATTCTGTAGTTCAATCCGAATTCATTCCATCTAATAACTCAGTGTTACCGGAAATGGCGCTTACCCAGCTGCTCATATAAACAAACAACATACTGAAAGTCATGACGCAAGACTATGCAATTATGAATAACCTTATAATGTAATCATTAATTTTATCAAACAGAAATCCCAGGTTCATGGACCCATACACGTGACAAATTGAGTATTAGAAAGCGTTAAGCAACGAGGTGGACTGTGAGTAAAGTAAGTTGCATTTTAAGTGCCCAAAGTAATCAAAATTCACTTAATATAATTTAAGATAAAACCGTGTTCAATTGTAGTGCAATAAATCTCTTAACAGAATGATGACGAAAATGATTACGTTAGGATACTTCTGGTATCTAGTGATACGTAAATGAAGGAGTGATTCCTATACAAAAATTATTGATTAAAAAAAAAGTTTTCTATAATTGAAAGAAGACACTCTATTTTAGTACACGATAACACTTCTACGGCGTAAAATACATTACTAATTACGTCAATTAGTTTATTTTTCTTTAAATGTCTAAAATAAATCAATACTTATGCTTATTATAATGTTTGTCAGATAATGATTTCTAGTTTTGTGTTCTGATCACTGGCGACCATTGAGGAATGTCATATGCCAAAATTAATTTTTTTTTCGTTTCAAACTAAGGGAAGGTTTATTCATTACCTATAATAATGTACTTATTCTTATAACAAGAACGAATATACTAAGTAAGTTTCTATCTTCCGTTAGTTTGGAGTAATAAAAGTTTAATTTTGACTGATGTTACTCTCGTCAAGATCCGCCAGTGGTTCTCTAATATAAATAATCCAAGAGGCTTAAGGAAGAAAATGTAATACATAGCATTTGAATAACAAGAAACTGTATCTGAAAGTACTGTATCTCCTGTATCCCGAAATATGTACGAATCGGAGTTCTAAATTCAAGTTCAGACCCTTGTTCAAATCATGTTGAAAACGTTACATTACATCTCGAATACAAACATGAATAATGACACGGATGCCACTTTAATGGGTCCCATTCTTCATCATCGTAGTCAGCGTAAGAACGTAACACATTCATATCACTTAAAACCAGTGTATATCAACTATTTTCATTCGCAAGACAGTGTAGATCTATTAGAAGCAAATTTTCTAATAATAATAATAATAATAATAATAATAATAATAATAATAATAATAATAATAATAATAATAATAATAATAATAATATGGGTAATAAAGTTAAGTGCTGCGAAGTGAAGCATTTCATAACTGTTTTAAAAGTAGACTGCTAGTTGTTGTGAAGTGGCTGCAACCACTTATCTACAACAGGCGAAGCTAGAAGCAATGCAGGTGTAAATATGCTTTTTCCATGATAAGAAATAGGAACTTGCTGTCATATGACCGATGTTAGTGGATGTAGTGCATTGGTCATACAAGTGTAAACATCAAAACGCTCTCTTTCTCAGGTTTTTTAAATATGAAGTTTTAAGAGATTCATCAATATAGTCTTGCAGTGAAAATCAAAGTTTAATTTTTACTAAATACTGCTATAACACTTTAAAAAATAATTTCTTTTTGGGTTGAAAAATAGGCGGTTGCATAACTATAGTAGTAGCCACGTCCAATATATATATATATATATATATATATATATATATATATATATAAAACCTGAATCAGAAATTATTACAGAAATACTCAAATATTGGAGTGATATTTTATCAAAAAAAATAAGATAATTCTCACTGATTGTACTTTCAAATTATCATCGTTGACCAAATTTGGTGTGGTTTATTTTAATTTCAAGATTGATTATAGTTTTTTCCGTGGGAAATTTGAGATTCAATAAGATTCTTGTTATTCTTTTAAAATTGGATTCTTCAAAGAAGTAAATCTACTTCAATTGATTTCCAACTCAATAACCTAACAATATCTAATCAATGTTAAGAAGTACAATGGATCTTATGTTTGATAATTTATTGAGCAGTAAAGATTTGCGTTTTCTGTTACCAAGAGGACTTTGCATGATACTGGTCCTTTGTTTCTTCTGATGCAATTATATTCAAGATTTGATAATAAATACATACTTTTATTCGTTTATTTATTTTTAAATAAAACTAGGAGAATGTTTGTTTTGCAAACATTCCTTTCAAACAACATCTAATTATGTAAATGTTGTCTGCTCGTAAGTTCACTGCAATGCACGTTTGTAGGCAAAATTTTAGTTGGGGAAGTAAGTCTGTATTAAAGTTGTTCTATTTGAAGGATAATTCCTTTTCAAAGAAATTGGGGTTTTGCTATATTCTACATGACATGTATCTCTCATAGATATTTATCTCTTTATTTTAGTTAAAATTTTCCTACCTTGTAAATATTGATGTTTCTGAACTGATGACAATAATATGTTTATGAAGGGATGCATTTTGCTATTTAAGTGACTTTCGTTTCACAGTGTGAAAGTACCGTAGATTCCAAACTATAGGAATTGAATACTCAAACTTGAAGTAGTACATGTATAATTACTAGTTGCAATAGGTTAATAAGATTAAAGATAGAACCTGTTTCTCGGATGCTAAATATCCATATCAAAAAGCCAAGCCACTACTTTCTATGCCGTACTGTTGTTCTATGGCGATAAAGGTAGAAACTGGAAATAGTTTATTTAACCTCTTTCGGTTTTAATTATGGAACCAGGTTAGTGATGGAGATGGAATCTATTGTTGATTGAATCAATTAAAAAAACGCATCTCGATATCTTTTACGGTTTTTGCTATATGAAAATCAGTATTGAAATCAGAAATAGTAAAGAAAATCAAATCACTTCCGGTTTTGATAACGTGTAACTGGTTGGCATGGTATATTTTTCGACATTCGAATCGCTGGCAGAAAACCTCATATTGTTATCTAATACTACTGTGCTCTACGGCGATAAATGTTGAAACCGGAAATAATTTTAACCATTTCCGATTTGAATACGGGTTAACTTTGGAAATGGAACTTATTTTTTGTTGAACCAATTTTTTTGAAAACCTCGATATCTCTTACAGTTTTTGCTCTGTGGAAATTAGTATTGAAACCGGAAGTAGTAATAAATTTGAGCCACTTTCGGTTTTGGTAGAGTGTTTGAGATAATCATAACACGTACGGTACCTTGAGACGCTGAATTGTTTGCAAAAAAAAAAAAAAAAAAAACTGCTTCTCGCTATCTGCTACGTTTTCGCTTCGTGATGATAAAACGTTGTAACAGAAAATTACTAATTCGAACCACTTCCGGCTTGAATAAAAAGTTAATATAAGAGATGGACGTTATCCTCGGGATGCTGAATCGATTGCAGAAATTTGCATCTCGATATCTCACAGTTTTGCTCTTATACCCGTCAACAGACGAACGGACACTTATGCGTAGCATTGTTTGGGAAGCCAGTAAGGAAGTTGGTCAAGTAGAGTTACAATGGTTTTATAAAAATGGTTAATTTTCCAGTATTATTCGATGCATATTGAAAATATAGTAATAATAATAATAATAATAATAATAATAATAATAATAATAATAATAATAATAATAATAATAACATAAGAAGAAGAAGAAGAAACTATTTACTTATAAATTTCTCTCGATGTCCACTGTTGGTGAAGGTAGCGCCACAAATTTACCTAGGCTTCGAAAGTAACCAATAATTGCCTTTTGTGACGTTGTAGTTCTGAATCATCTTTATATTTTCATTTAAGGCAATGTTTATCTAACAAATTACTCTTAAATGAATATTTACGTTACTCTCGATTAAAATTTATACAACACGTGACAATATAGAAAAGTATAACTTTTATTCTAAGCACACAATTGTTAGCATTTAACGAAAACAAATGTTCGAAGATGAGCAATCGCTAAACATTATTGAGCTGAACAAAATGATAAGCGTGAATGTAAAACTCATGCGTAGTTTTTGAGAAAATGACGAAAAACTAATTACAGTAATTTATAAACGTAAAAATTGATGCTGTAGGGGAACCAGTACAAGTCAACACTATCAAGTCAACAATGCATAATATGGTTAATGATATATAGACAAAAAATATCATGAAGTCTTAAATTTTGATTTCCATTTAACAAAAATACTATTCACATCGAATTGAACATGCATGATGGAAATTCTCATGTGTAGTTTTTGAGCAAATAAAAAAAAACTTTTGTGGCGCTAAATCCTATGTCATTCGTTGCTAATAGTAATTGACAGTGTCTATTTTGCTGGAAGAAATTTTTATTTACTTATATTCTGTGTATATAGTGTTTTTTTTTTTTTTAATTCTTAACGGCGACACACACATTCTTTACGTACTTACTATTTGTAATTAATTCTTTGAACTGACAGTGTAAATGAAAATCTACGTAACAAAGCTACAACTACTCCGTTCCAGTGTTGATAGTTTGAGAGAAATTTCCCTAATCTATATGTTGGGAAAATTTAATAAAAAAGGGGAATTTTTCGAAAAAATGTAAAAATCCAGGAAACTTCTCGCACTAACTGATTGACCAATATAAATGCTTATTTTTTCTTTGTTCTTCAGAAATAAACCAATGTAATAACAATAATTTGTCTGTGTGTGTGTGTGTGTGTGTGTGTGCGTGTGTACCGTCTGTTCAAAGTAGGGTAAATTGTACTCATTTTTGGCTGGATGTATTTGTATGTACTTTTTCGTGGTTAAAACAATGAAGGAAAAGGCAAAGAACTGAAACAAATGTGGTTGGAACTTTCTTTAACATAGCTAAGTTACACATAACCTCTGTTGTAGGAATTGGACACTCAACAAACTAGGGAAAACTTTATTAGAAAAGGGAAAATTTTATTAGAAAAGGGAAAATTTTGTGTGTCAAGGGAAATTTTCCTAAGGAAACCTACGAGCATTGCTCCGTTCTAATATACTCATTCTCAGTCTCTCTCCTTGACTCCAACTCAATGCTCCCCATACATTCTTTTGAGCGACTAGAGAAGGAAACTATAAACATCCTCCGCTCAAATCTTTAACAAATATCAGGAAATAAAATATTGATCCATATTCTTTTTGCGCCCGTCAATACATAGTAGTTTCTTGGTTGTGGTTTGAATCATTGCGTAAGGTCTTGGCGAGAAAAGGTGTGATATTTATTTTGTTATTTTGTCCTGATCTCTGCTGAATTTACATTCTTTAACCCATGCAATCTATTCTTGGCTACGAACGCTCTATTGTTAAAAATTCCGCGACTCAATGCTAATCGGTTTTTCTTCTCTGCTGTGCACAGTGCATTGCAGAAGCTGAGGACATTACTGTTTTGACCTCATTCTAGTCGTTGTAAACAAATGTATACGCAATGTTACATGCACCTCCCTCGTGACTGAGTGATTAGAACTCGTGCTTTTTGAAAGGAGACCTGGGTTCGATTTTGGGGGTTCAGATCCCATTCTTCTGAACTGCAATAGGTAGATCAAATCTTTGGATATGTAGAGAAAAAACGCTAAACGAGCTACCATCGAATAACTAACCACAATATAAAAGTTTTCCCTGGCTTTTCCATTTAGTTGTAGAAGTTTAGCATCCTTTTCAGCACCGAGAATAAATGAGACGTGGACTTACAGTTTAAGATGAAATCCAAATCACCGTAATGCATTCTAGTTTTAATACTCTACCTCGGGAGTCGAACCTGAGACCATGTGCACCAAGCGTGCACCCAGACATTTTTGTTGAGAGGGGTCCAAGGATTGGGGGATGGGGGCTCAAATAATACAAACCACTACGTCTATGTAGTATTGAATATTGTTGTTTTGCACTCGAAGAGATGATAAATAATTGTAAAATACTTCCACCTATATTTTCACAAAAAAAAATGATAGAACTAGATTGTTTTCATAAGAGGAAGAGTACAGATGAAGTGTAAGATCAAATTTCCATGCTATATTAGTCATTTTCCTGCTAAAAAGTATTTTTATTGAGAAAGTGTACAAATGTATGTTGAGTTGGGAAGTTTTTTGGGGGGAGGAGGGATACGCACCCGGTAAACCTCCGTGAGTGCGTCCCTGATATGCACAAATGACTTCTGCTTCTTCTCACTTTAATTTTGTGCAATGAAATAGCCCATGTCTTAACTGATTTGAGTGTCAAATCAAAATAAGTTTCAAAAGTAAATTACATTAACATAAACGTTATTGTGTAATAAATGAATTTGGTTTATACAATTTTGTTCTTTTACACTAATTTTTCAGCTTTTTAGAATTTGTAGTATTACTCCATTTTAGATGTAGTATTCAAAAAGGATAGTAATGGACTTTTTGACGAGCTTCCAAATTTCAATTTTAAAAACTATTTTACAGCAATGAAAATCGGATCACAAGCTCATTTAATAATGCCTGTTCAGCTCCCTCATGGCTAAGCGGTTAGCGTACGCGCCTTTAGCATGAGAGACTTGGGTTCGTTTTCCAATGGGAGCTAATGTGCTTCGGATTCCACGTTAAGCTGTAGGTCCACGTCTCAAATAGCCTCGCTGCTGAAAGGAATGTTAAACTAAAAATCAAATTAAAATCAAATAATGCCTTTTGAATGAATTCATTTCCACCATCAATTGTGATATTGTTATTGAATACTACTACTACTACTACTACTACTACTACTACTACTACTACTACTACTACTACTACTACTACTAATAATAATAATAATAATAATAATAATAATAATAATAATAATGATAATAAAAATAGCTGACAATAACAAAAATATTGAAAAGAGTAAAAAAAACCTGTAATAACTTATTGTCGAGAGCATGGTTCATAAAACAGAACCGATAAGACAAACCGAGAAATTATTTTCTTTTGTGGTTTTTTGCATAGACATAATTTGGGGAGGGAAAGGGCAATTAAGCCTCCTCACACACATACACTGAGTTTCAGAATGCATATATTTTAAGCAGTTGCATATTAATATATTAATAAAAACATGAAACTCTTATGTCGGCGAAGAACGTCCCCCTCCCCCTTTGGGAAAATGTGAAACGACGGTGCTGGTTTACAGCGTTGAAGGAGGGCGGCCAGAATCCAGACTATGATAGGTTTTTTTTTTTTTTTTTTTTTTTTTTTTTTTTTTTTTTTTTTTTTTTTTTTTTAATGCTCAGATCCGCCTCTTCAGTTTCGGCATCTGAAGACTTTAACCGAAACGGGCTATCATCATCGCATTTTATTTTTCTTTAGCCTTTTTTCATCATCCTTTATTTGCAATAATTGAAGGGAAAAAGGGAACAAGGAAAAGGGTGGGAAGGACGGAACCACAACACTCAACATCAAACAACAATGAACAAGAAACAAAACAAAACATTTTGAAAAACAAAAAGAAAAACAAAATCGAAAATTTATGTAGGTATATCACAGTTTACTAGAAACTTTTAAAAATATATAATACCTAGCTTAAATTATTTTTGTCAGTCAAAAAACTAGAGGGCCTAGGCACCCCGGCCCCGGGCTAGGTCCGCCTCAGCTCTTCCTGGTTTCAATATTGAATTATCTTAATTTGGATGCCTACTGTGAGTTCACAGTATGAAATGAAATTCACCTGCTTTCCAAACATATTCTCAGACCATGCACTATATAAAAAATATGAGTTATACATGATTAAGTAGCCATATACGTAACTAGCTTGTCTTCCCTATATGGTGCATGACATATACCGAGCTTGGCAAAACACGCACAGCATCTTACCTTTTTTAAATTAAAGAAAATAAACTACTTTCTTTTTTAACGATGCAGATACGACGACGATATGTCTTCAAATAGATTATGATCGTCTGTGCAATGACGTCGATGAAAACTGCTGACGTAGATTGGACGTAAATTTGAAACAAAAGTAGATGGATATCATGGGGGCAGGGCATGATTTCTCTGTTTACAAACGTTGAAATCCATTTTCCCAATGTTTATTCAACTAATAATAAAAGCCAGGATGATTCATTAGCAGTAATGAAAGGAGGCTGGGGAGTAAATATGTGGTGAGAGTTTTTATAATAAAGAGGTTGAGTAGGAGAAACATCGTCTGACTTTTAAAAAGCATTATATATATATATATATATATATATATATATATATATATATATATATATATATGTAGTTATCCATAAAAAGGCAATCTTCATATTTAATTTAAATGAAAGGTAATGTAAATTTTGTGTGCAGTCAGAAATAATGGTGACTATTCACAACCAGTTTGCTTTCGTCGAAGATAGAAGTTAGGACAAATAAAGTTTTCTTAATAAATATCAAATTCGAGATTCGAACTAAGATACACGTTTCATAAGATCGATTTACATGTAAGAATATATTTTTGGATGTTTGTACGTCTCGATACATGGAGAAACCGGCCAAAGGAACCGGATAAAATGTAATTAAATTTTAGCTTAAGTCCCATGGTTTTGATTTTTAGGCTATCCCTGTGAATCGAACCAGGGACCACCAACACCAAAGACATATGCTAGCTACTAGATCGTCGGTGAGGACAGGACCGGATCAAATTTTGAACTTGATGTTTTTACAGGATAATCCACAGATTGTTTTCGAATTTTCTTCCTACTCCCAAAAATGAACGAAGGGTGAAAATAAAAAACTTAGATTTCGTCGAAAACGTCTCTATCTATTTTGTAAAACTAGGAATTAAGGGATTAAAGATATATAAGATGTCTTAGAATTCTTTCATTGATTATAAACATTCATTAGACATAAAACAAATAACAGAACAGTAATTATGTGCACAAAAACTTAATTTATATTATATGCAATTCAAGTTAAAAAGTATTTGTCTATGTGTCATATTTTAAGCCTTATGAGTGTTTGTAATCAGTGAAAGAATTCTGAGACACCCGGTATATAAGAACTGGTTACCTTTATAGCTTCTTTACCTCTACGACTTTCATATACTTGTGGATAATTACACATTGGGTCATGTTAATATTTCTTCGATATAAGGCAAGTGACTACAAAGAATGTTATTACAAAACAGGTGAACGGCCCTGTAGATTAAAGAAGATGGATCATCAATGAAAGTGCATTATTTCGGAGGGATTAGTGAAATGAAAATGCAATAGGAAACTAGTGAATCTCGAGCAGTGGCGGCGCTACAAGGGGCAAGGACGGGCGACCGCCACCCCAATACTTTTTCTCGCCTCTCCTTCGTCCCCATTTTTCTATGTACAACCGGTGAATACTACTATTACTACTACTACTACTACTACTACTACTACTACTACTAATAATAATAATAATAATAATAATAATAATAATAATAATAATAATAATAATATGTACAACCGATAATAATAATACTGAAAACAAAACAAGTGTGGTTGCTTTGGCTCCCTTCATCCCTCCTACTATTACCAGCCTAGCGCCGCTACTGATCTCGAGAAAATGCACGAATACGATACTCTCGACCACAAACTCTCATGCCTTATATCGAACCAGGGACTCCTAGTAGCAAAAGTGAACACTTTCTCACAGAGCCACTGTGCCCTCCCCCATCAACGTTTGAATACAAAATTGATAAACGGGAAAACTCGGAAAAGAATATACCTCCGAATGATGTACTGTATGTGTATATATAAAATTGAACATTATTTTCATGTAAAACGAAAAGAGCAGCAGTCGTTTGTATAAGAAGAAAATGGTTTGTTTCATAGGTTAAACATTCGAGAAGTTCAAATCTTTGGATAGAATCTAGTTGTTTCACTTCTCTCTCTCTCTCTCTCTCACTATATATATATATATATATATATATATATATATATATATATATATATATATAAAAATAAATATATTAGCAACCCAAATGTTTACATTGTACACAATGTTTTAGTTGAAATGTTCTTTACACATACAAAAGAACATTGAAGATAATCACACACCATTGCATATGAATTTAACACAGATTCTGGCACATCATTTCGTGACAAAAGAAAATCAGGATAAACTTCAATTACCTTTTGAAAAAAAATAACGTTAAATACAGGTAAAAAGATGAATTTTTCATTCGTTATGCTAAAAGTTCGAAATTCCGTAATTTAACTCACATTAAATTGGGAAAATCGAAATAGGTCTAAAAATAATTTTGCAGTTCATAATATTTCGTTATACTGGAGACCATGAGAGCAACATCTTTTTTAAAATTTATTTATTTATTTACGCACGCAGTTATACAAACAATATAATGGTAGTAACAGAAGAGCATAAAAGTCTAAGTATAAATTTTGTAGATAAACAATTTAAATTGGAAACCTGTCAATTTATAGCCGGTAGACCTCCAGCGTTCCAGGAGGCCATTTTCAGGCCTTGACAGGAATAATTTCCTTAGAATATCAAGGGGGGCTATAACCTCTATAGCCCTCCTCTTGGATCTTGGATATATATAGGGTGTTAATGAACTATACCGACAAACTGTAGGAGGTGGCTCCTCACATCAAAAATCGCGAAAAGGCCTAATTTCCAGAAGCGCTAGTTCGAATTCCAGAAGCTGTGGATGGTGGTCCTTATCAGCGTAAAAGAAGTCACACATACACAATCCAAAAGTGCATATTTCATCCATTTTTAATTAGATGTACAGGGTATTCCCCACAGGGTGTAATTCTCAGATATGCTCTCAATAAAATTTTCAGATATACCCTGATTTCAAGGAGGGTTCAAAGTAGGCAGGAGATAAGCATTAACAACAATGGGAATCCAATGCTTCGGAGAGAAGCCGGAAGTGTTAGTAATCGGCAGTTCTATGTATTTGTGTGTTCGGAATAACGTGTGCTTTGATGTATTTCATTACGGTGTATTTCACGTTTTCTTCACTAATAAGCGTGAAAGAAAACATCGCAGCATACCTTTTCCCGATAATGAGAGACCGTGTTGCTGATGATCCTTAACACTTCCGGCATCCCGCCAATGGATTTCTTGCTCATTGCGGTCAAGGCTTATTATTTGCCTACTTTGGACCAGTCATAAAGTCAGAGCATATCTCAAAATTCGGTTGATGACATATCTGGGAATTTCACCCTGCATGGAATACTCTGTATACCCATTGCATATTAATGAAATATGCATTTTTGGATTGCGCATGCGTGACTTCCTTTACACTGATAAGAATCACCATCCACAGTTTCTCGAATTCGAACTAGGGCCTCTTGAAATTTGGCTTTTTCGCGACTTTGGACAGCCCTAGCCCTGACGTTGCAATAATTAATTACCATCCTGCCAATCTATGGTCGGTCCCCTTCGGAAATCCAAGAGATACATTTCCAATCCTTGGCAGAGATTTTTGTTTTAACATATTTACATAATCCTTATATTTCTGTTTTTACTAACACAACATATTTTACTTTATATATCATATTTAAGAGATGTGACTTTTCCTTAATTTCTAATTTAGTTGCAAGCTCCATGATGTTGGAAGAGGTGAGCAGTCTAATCATGAGATTTTCTTTTCTATCCTATGACCTCCATTCAGCACCGAAGGATTCATAAGAAAAATAAACGAAAATGGATAATAGAATATGTGTGTCTGCATATGTGTGTGTGTGAGTGTGTGTGTGTGTGTGTGTGTGTGTGTGAGAGAGAGAGAGAGAGAGAGAGAGAGAGAGAGAGCGAAAGAGAAGATAAAGTGAATCATAATACTGGAATGCAAATGGAGAACTATTTTTAATAGATTGTATATTTGTACAGTTTTATCCTTCATTTGAGATTGATTATTGCAAATGTTGTAATTAATCTTTGTTCAGATGTTATCAGAATTTTTGCGTAGCCTGTCATTATTTGCACAACCAAATAAGAAACTGAAAACTCACAACTTCCAATAACTCAGTATGACTTTATAAGTAAATGAATAAGTATTTAGCTCTTGTGCTTAACGTCCGAAAATTCCTGGCCAACAATAATTGTCGTTTACGTACACATCCATAAAAGGTGTTCAGCAATAACAAGTTTTCAATTTTCGTATCTGTTCCTATATTCATATTTAAAATAATTAAGTGAAATGAAAACTTTTCATTAACATCCTACGTGTACAACCTTAAGTGTAAAGGAGATGGATGAGTAATTCTAATGAATGCGAGAAGTGATGGAATGAAAAGATGAAAAGAAGCTAGAGAACCCCGAGAAAAAAATATAATTACGCTGTGCCAATATACAGGGTGTTTCAAAACAACCCACCGATAAGGTTTGGGAGATGATTCTTGTCACCTAGATAAGTGAATGAGTATGAAACAATCTGGGTGTAGAAATGCTTCCTTTTAATGTCATGACCAGCCGAAAATTTGTTAGAAAAATGCAAAAAAAAAAAAAAAAAAAGTCATAATTCAAGAACAAAATGTTATATCAGAGTTGGGTAAATAGAATATCTATTATTGCACAATTGACTATAGCTCAGGAGCGGCTCAAGGATGACCTTCAAATTAACTGGACAATTTCTGGGGTATTTTATTGAAAGTTGAATGAGGAAAATAAATAATAATCAAGTACAATGTTTCAACGAACAGAAAGCATAGTACATTGTTGAAGATAGAAGATTAGTATTAGAATCTGAAATAAGCAGAGATACCTATGTTTGATCTAGTTTGTCTCAGTAGAGAATAATCTCCCGGGGAAAGAACTGAAATAAAATTAAGTATGCTTTAATTTTAAGCTTTAATAATTATGCTTGTTAGGCTAATGGAGACAGATGATTTAATGAAAGCTAATGATTGCAAAAAAAAAAAAAAAAAAAATGTGAAATGAGAGCGAAAGAGAAAAGGGGAGTCTCGAAAAAACTAACGGACACAATGTTGTCCAACATAAACCGTCATGATCTGGGAACGAACAAGGGACCCCTTGCACCAGAAGTACGTGCGTTAGTAGGGTATGAATGTATGTTTTAGGACACTTTTCCCCTTCCACCCCTAACTACCAAAAAAAAATATGAAGCCACCACTGACTATTGTACTTTAACACAGAGGGATAACCCAAAGTGAGATCGCATAGGCTTTTGACATTTAAAATAATAAAAACTTACATCTAAAACTACACTACACTACATATAATTACACTTTTTACTCTATCCCATAATGACCCCAAGCTAATGTATTTACACCATCTCGCATAATATATCTTTTATCGTCCGAAGAATCTAATGCCAGCTTATGAACGGTTATGCTATATATATCGTGCTTATAACTCATAATGAGGTTTATGTCTTTATATGTTTTTACATTTTTAAATAAACTTTCTTTATAATCATTAAACTGCAACTCTTTTGATATTACAGCTTTAGTTACACCTTTAGCCTTTTTCTCTTCTTTATTTTCTACTCTATAAGCATACATCTTTGATCTCAATCCAATAAACTCTCTCATTATTTTACCCTTATTCTCATCTTTCATCTTACCTATTACTTTTTTGTTTATTAGTGGCAGTCCATATATGTTATTTTCCCCGTATTCACTCGTATCAAACTGGTCAACTATTTCTACTATATCTTTATAAAAGTCATCAGTTTCAATCTCATATATAAAGCTATCAGTATCCATATAACATAAATCTATATTGTTTCCATATTTCGGCTTCATAGTGTTATAGTGAAAATCATACATTAATAGTTTTGATAGTTCTAATACACTCATACCAACATATATTGGCTTATTAAATGTTAAACGCTCTTTTTTCATATGTATAGCACATAAATTCTCTGTAAATATTGTTCTGTAATCAAAATTTGGTTTTGCAATTAATTTTTCTACTCTTTGAGGATCACATTCTAATTGTATGGGCTGCCTCTTTCTAATATTTTCCATAGTCTTTCCAAATATCGAGTTATTCATGAGCTTATAAAAATCTTCTTCAAACTTGTTTTTAGCTTGCGTTCTCATATTTGTATTTAAATCGATGTATTTCTTTAACCAGTCTGATTGTTTAAACTCTAATACTCTATGCACTTTCTTTAATTTCATTCCAAGCGACATATATAGTTTTAAGTTCCTATAGTGAATTACCTATCTTTCCTTACTATAAAGTGTTGTTAGTAGTTTTGATTGTTTAGATTCTGGTGGACACATGTTTTCTGGAGCTAATGGTAAATCAGAATGTTTGTTGTGTAAATACTTCGGATATTCTAAATCTACTTCTAATATGTAGCCAGTTTCTGAATCATCTGGAATGTTCATTATATCTATGTAAGGTTTAATCCACTTAAAGTCTTTATAAGGCATGTATTGACTCATAGCCCATCCATATAAGTTGTTTGCGTCTAGATATGCTAGGTATGTTGAACACTCATCTTTATTATAATCTTGCATATATTTGTTGTTAGCTTTTACATATCTTTTACTACATTGTGAGATTCCTCCTCGTATACCCTTTTCTAGCATTAGTATTTTATCATAATCAGTTAACATTTCTAAGTTAAGTTTAGTCATCTTTAACATTGCATCCCACGATAAGACTGGTGCTGTATAATACCAAGCAGGATCTAATCCATATGCCTTTAAACACACATCTCTAAAGTTTTCAAACATATCTGTTAATTGGAGGACATCTGTTTTGTTATAATGTTCGGTTAAGTCCTTCACTAACTTCAGATCGAATTCTTTACAAACTTGAACATGAAGCTTATGACGTTCAGGACTCATTTTTTCTCCTGTTAATCTGTTTGTAAATTTGTCTATAGATAATGGAACAGATTCTTCTAATTTTTCAAATGAATCAACATAATCAAATGGATAATCACCTTTAGTATTAACTAGATCAAGTTTATCAATTGGGAAAAACTTTAATGTTTCTCGAAATTGTTCCGGTTTTAAATTACTAGTTAACTCTGCTAAACTCTTTGGCATAAATCTAAATGAATCAACAAATCTTAAATTTATTCCATCTTTTTTTGGTCCTGCTTTTACGTATTTTTCATATGTTATATACCTTTCTTCATTGTTTGCAATCAGTTTAATTTTCTGTGTATCATAAGCTAATTCCTTAATAAACAAATGCGTATCATAACCAGTTAAATTGTGAAGAAATACAGGAACAAAGTTGGGATTTTTATAGTTTAAATTGCAATAACTGTGAGCTGCACCTCTAAACTTTCCAGTTAAATGATCATGATATCTTACTTTTGCTTTATTTTTATTTATCTTATACAAATACTTTTTTAAGTCACGCTTCCATTCTTTTATTTTTTCACTCATATCATCTTTATCCTTGTAGAACTGTATTTTCTTCTTTAATATATTTATTTTTTCTCAACAGCTGGTGGTAAGTCATTCAAGTTTTTCTCACATATATGACAAGTATCCGAACTGTTATAAACTTCTATTTCCTCCTCACTAAGTGGGGTCATATCAACTACCCTGTTATATATTTCTATAATTTCTATTGCTTCTTTTTGCAACATTTCAATAAATACTTTTGCAGCATCTGGACCTATATAACTAACAGGGGCTTTATAGTTCCCATTTGAATATTTGACATAGTAACAAAAACTCATTGGTTCATGCTTTTGATATTTTACTGTTTTACTACAATTATGCTCTATTTTTAACTTACATAAGATACATTCAAAGTCGGCAAATATGACAAATGGAACTCTTAATGAACGATTATAGTTTTGAAACTCTATTTGATTATCGTATGGTTTTGGAAGTTCTATTCTAACAGCCTCATGTTCTTTACAATATAGCTCATGGTTTTGTAATTGCTTCTCATTTCGAAAGTGTCTTGTTAAACATCTATCACAAAAGTATAACTTCTCAGTATGTTTTGTCACTTGACTTCTTATTAATCGTGATAGGTCTTTTATCCAACAAAAATGATTATTATTTTGATCATCTTTTATATATAATAAATTAACATGTTTTTCTTGCTTTGTTTTTGTGATTTGAAGTGGATATACATTATAGTTTTCGTCATAGCTGTAAACATTGATAGAAATATTACTTCTTCTTTCAAATTTTGGAATATCTTTTAATTGTACTGGGAATTCAATGTTGTCACAATACTTCTTTTGCAACTCGTTAACAAGCTGTTTATAGTGTGAAGGTCTTTCAGGGTGTATTTCAACAGGTTTTAAGTAACTTGCAATAGAATACAAGAAACATTTATTGTCTTTATTTTTAATATTAATCACTGCTTTCTTATCTTTAATTGGTTTAGGAAGTTCAATATAGGAAGAAGCTCTTAATGGTACATACTTGTTTAATCTGATTTGTAAATATTTAATTTGATGCAATGTCCATCCTGATCCTCTACCTTCAAACTCTTCCATTTCTCTACGAAGTTTTTGTTTTGCATAAGATATATATTCATTTAAGTCAGTTGATTCTAATATTCTCTCGTTTGATGTTTTAAAATTGCGCTCTTGTATTTCTTTATCTTTAATATAGTCACAAATGAAAACAAGGTTAACTTTAACAGGGTGAAATTTTAATTCCTCTTTGATTTTGTTAATAGCAATTCTTCCGTTTGTATCTAAAAATTTTATTGGGTCTTTATATCCTCCTGTGTTTTCAACTTTAATGGTTTGTAAACGCTTCTTGAGTGCTGTTTCTTCTAATTCTATCTTAATTGGTATACGTGTTGGTTTCAGTTCTTCAATTATTTCTTGTTTAAATGGGAATATATCTCTAATCTGTCTTCTGTTTTGTTCATCATCATATTGTTTAAGAAGGTTTATTAGTTCATGTTTTCTTAATCGGGAATATCTTTTGATTCCCTTTTCTTTACATTGTCGTCTTAACTCTATTATAGTAAATTTACTATAATTACTCATCTTATTTACTATATAGAAAATCTTTATCAGTATCGTTTTCTATCTTCGCCGGATTATTTCTGTTCATTTTTGTACTATTTTTAGTTCCATATATCCTAATACAACGCTTAACATTGTACACTCCTGCCATTGTCTACATATTACGCGTTGTATTAGAACACGACTTTGATGAGAATAACCCATCAAAGTCACATATACACATATTAAAATTAAATCATTTTTGTAAACTTACTCATCATCATCATCATAATCATCACTACCATATTTATATTCATCATCACTACTCAAATCAGATGTTTTTCGTTGCATTATTAATAATTCTTTTTCCTTTAACAGTATTTGCTTCTCTAGTAGTGCTGCTAAGAGTTTAAGATCATGATGAATTAGTTTAAGTCTATCATGTAATAAATCAAATTCTTTCTCCATATTTATTATATAGAAAACCAACAAAAATGAGATAAATTTAAAAAATCTAAGAATAAAAACGAGCAGGTGAATATGACGAGTGCTAAGGAAATATTATCTTACAAACCTATATTTGATTGTGTATGTAAACATTTAGATATTGGTGGTTATAATGATGAAGACAAAATAAATTTTAGCGTGTCCATAGGTATGTTAGATCATTTGTTCAAGAAAGCCACTAAAGAAAAGAACTCATTTCTTATACAAAACATTCTCTATACAAACGTTATGAACTTGTCTGATGAGATATTAGATTCACTGACTGATGAACAATGGTTATCTATAGGTTATGATGATTATGAGGAGGAATATAACTATGATCACATTACAGAAGATTTCATACGCAAATATCTGCAGAAAGTTAATTTGAGTGAAATATGTTCATGGAAAAAGTTATCGGAAGAGTTTATAAGAGAATTAGCTGATAAAGTTGATTGGGAGATTATTTCAGGAAGCCAAGACTTATCAGAAAACTTTATTAGAGAATTTGCAGATAGAGTTGATTGAAAAGAAGTATCGTATAATCAAAACCTATCTGAAGAATTTATTAATGAGTTTATAGATAAAGTTGATTTTGATGCTATATCTTATGGAAACAAACTCTCTGAAGCCTTTATACGAGAACATGCAGATAAAGTTTCTTGGGAGCGCTTATCTGGAACTCAACAATTATCAGAAAACCTTATAAGAGATTACGCTGATAAAGTAGATTGGGAAATAATTTCATTGTTTCAAAATTTAACAGAAGGATTTATTGCAGAGTTCAAAGACAGAGTTCATTGGCATAACATCTCAATTTATCAACACCTCTCTGTAGAGTTTATATATTTATTTAGACATTACGTAGATTGGAGAGTTATAATAAGAAAATATCATAATAATCCCGATTTAGGTAGTATATTGAATTTAGCATTCAATGTTACAACAGATGGTTTGTTTAATGTTTAACTAATTACCTTTTATGACTATTATATCATAAAAGCCGTAACTTTAATTATCTAATATTAACCTTAATTATCAGATATTAACTGATCATATAAACAATCAATTCTTCTTCTGATAGTGATGTCCAAAACTCATTGCCTTTACCTTTTTACACCTATTCATCTTTTAACTCCAATCCTTTTAATTTTTCGATTACTTCATCATCTTGAATTTCTTCTATAACTTCTTTGATCGTGTTGAGTTCACACTTGAAAAATTCACCTTTATATTTAAATTCATCTAATTGTTTATGCACAAGTGACTCTAACTTTTTAGCATCATTTGTCTTATACGTTTCTTCATAATGAAATAGCTCGAAGTCAAGTCTAAACTCATTAAACTGACCTAGGCGTTGTTCAAGGTTTTTTGTATAACCCACTTTATATATATTCTTCTCTTGATGCTGTTTGGTAGTTGCTATATAAACAAAACCTGACTTATCATTATCTTTTTTCAATTGAGACCATCTTTTTATTTCTTGGAACAAGTCTGGATGAACATATGTACCCCTGATTATCCTTTCTCTTCCTCCTAAAATCATGTAATATATTTTTATGACTGATACTTTTCTTCTAGTTTTTTTAATTATTGTTGTAGATTCTTTATTGTTTAGCCAATTATCAAACCTTCTACCTCCGCTCTGACACAGTTTAGTAGCATTGAAGTATCCTGTACTCTTATCTATAATCAACTTGAAATCATCAAACAGACCATACCAGTAATCATCTTTAATCTGTTCATAGCAAATATCATTTAAACTATACGAATTATCCATAGTACTCATATTTATTATATTAAAATGTTGATTTAATCATTTTCGGAGTTTTTACCCACACAAATGAGCGGTTGGTAGAATCGTCCCCATCGTCTTTTTTATTGTAATAGTCTAATAGCTCTTTTGATTTTTGTAACTTTAACCATTCTTTGAATATTTTACCACCACTCTGACACAACTTAGTAGCGTTGAAATATCCTGTACTCTTATCTATAATCAATTTAAAATCAGCAAAAACACCATACCAATAATTACCCTTAATCTGTTCATAACAAATATCATTTAAACTATACGAATTATCCATAGTACTCATATTTATTATATAAAAATGTTGATTCTTATCGGAGCATATCTGCTCCAGTTAAACATCCATGGTGAAGAGTAACGTTTCATTACTGTGTAAGATGAATTTTCAAAGTAGCCCGAATTCGGTCCACTTAGTTTGTTATTATAAAATACTAGCCTTTTATGGAATAATAACCATAAAAGACATTTATATTTACACTACAACATTACTTTTATCTATCCAACTATTATGTGAATCATCAAATCCTAGCCATTTAACATATACTTTATCACCTTTCTTTCTCAACACCTTTTCCACCAAGTATTCATCTTTATGTTTCGTCTGTAATAGTTCTGGTTCGTAAAATCTACCTTGTACATCCTCTTCCTCTAAATCTTTAATTCTATATGTAGGTGGATTAGATGGAACAACTTCACTAAATAACAAATACTTCTGTTGACCAATTAGGTGTATATCCTTTCTCAAATAACCCTTTCGACTTACTTATACGAACATGATCACCTAATTTGTATTTGGGTTTAACACGTCTATATTCTTTCTTATACACTTTCTCCAATATTGTTCGCTCATTCTTCTTATTAACTTCTATAGGTTTTAAACCAATTGTTCTATGTACTCTATTATTATACTCACTAACCAATGTTGGTAATATCTCTATCCATTTATAATTTCCTTGTGTTGTGAACCTTTTCCACATGTTTTGTTTAAGTGTTCTACTAAATCTCTCAACAACAGAAGCTTTCTTACCACTATAGGTTGAGTAATGATTAATCTTATTTTCATCCATTAACTTCTTAAACTCTTTATTGTAAAATTCTTTACCTTGATCAGTTTGTAAGTTACTAGGTTTTCTCGTTCTTAATATGGATTCGAATGCTTCTGTAACATTCTTACCACTCTTATGTTTAACAGGAACAGCAAACGCATATTTAGAGAACACATCTATAATCGTTAGCAGATACTTATAACCTTTATTTAATTTAGAAACACCTTTTAATACTCCACTATCCATTTCAACAAGATCAGCTTGCCAAAGATCATCGATACCTTTTATAACTACACTTAATCTGTCAAAGTTTTTTCTAGATGGTTTGTGAATTTCTTCTATAATGTCTTCTCTAACACCTTTACCATCATATAGTCAATCATTCTTTTTAACGAATTGAGTTTTAGTAACACCACATATAGAACAAATACCTTTCTTTAGATATCTTTCATTCTTTGTTTGTTCTATCCTAATGGTATCTTTCTCCGTATCTGTCAATTTCTTACATTTAACACAATACATCATCATTATTTATTGTATAGAAAATCAACGAAAAAATAAAATTTATCATTACTTAATACTATACTTTTAACATTATCATCATCACTTGATTCGTTTTCATCTTCTGTTTCTATATACATAATAAGCAATAATAACTTACCTTCTTTTAAATCAGAATCTTTGGTTGGTCTAATTGTTAACTCATCATTTATATTAAAGTGTAATGGAAAACTTTCAACTAAAGCGTCATTTAAAAATAAGTCTATAAGATGTTTATTAAGACTCGATTCTATATCCATTAACCTACCTCTATAAAGAAATTTGTAGGCAGCAGCTAAATTATATACAAAAAGGCTGGTTTCCCAAGGTCATCTTCTGCCAATCGACATGGAACTTCAACAATTTCTTTTCTTGTAAGTAAATTAAACTCTTCTTTCACTGATTCAAGCTGTTCTAATGTTATTATATCTTGTTTATCGATAGCATTAGATACATTAACCAATCTTTTATTCTTAAAATTAACCCAGGATGTAAAAACTTCTCTAGATTCTTCTTTTATACTTTTAATGTTACCAAAAATATCCATATTTATTATATAGCAAACGTCCTTAGGAAAGTTCTCTTTCTATGTGCATTATAACAAACAAAAATTGACCTTCTTCCATAGCTGAATTTTTATTTGGTTTAATCGTAATTATATCATTCTTGTTAAAGCTAAAAGGTATATTTTCAATCAAAGTATTACCTAAATATATGTCTAAAAAGTATTTATCCAAACTTAATTCCATGTGCATTATTTTCCCATTATAAAGAAATGTGTAACCATTAGAAAGATTGAATATTTTAAAGATTGGCTCCTTACCATTCTTAATTCTCAATCGACATAAAAAGGGTATAGTTTCTTTCTGCATAATCAATTTAGTAGTATCCATCCTAATCTTTTGAAAATCTTCTTTCTTTATGTATGTGTCTTGTAACGTTTCTAATGCATCTTCAAATCGTTTTCTATCGTTCTCTAATTGGGCTTCTATTGACCTGAGTTGACTTACGCTAACAACCTCATTTAAATTCTCCAACAATTTTAATTTTTCTTCACTAATATCAACATTATCTTTTCTATCTTTAACATTACCAAATATATCCATACTCATTTATTATGCAGAAAATGTCCATCCTAATTTTTCAAAACATTTCTTTAACATCTCTATTTGTTTAGATGAGTGTTTAAAATCAATATCAACATGAACATCGTGCTTTTTTAACAGATGGTACAATACACATTTTAAGTTAATAAACAATACTCTTTTCGGATGCAGTTCTTTAAAGGTTTCGTATAAGTTTTCGAAGTCGCTTATAAGTGTTTCTTCCATATGTCGTAAGTTTAATGGTTTTTGATCGGTAAGGTGATAGTGTATTAAATAAACATCATCATAATATTTTGTGTATTTGTTTTTCTTTAATACTTCTAAAACATCTTTTGTTGATATTAAATCTTTTGATATATCTCTAAATTCATCATTTAACACCTTGAACACATCTTCAGGAATAATTCTATCCTGTAAAGCTTGCGAACGAGATAACTGTAACTTAAATCTTTATAGTATCATACCATTGTTTTCTCACACAAGCAGCTCTCATTCCTTCATTAGTACTGTAAACAAAATAATTCGCTACAAAACAATCATCACAAATGTATGACTCCTACCTTTTGTTAATGACTTACTACCACAATAATCACATTTTAATGGTCTATGGCCATAATTTGACAACATGTCCTTTAAGGTAATTATTGGATATAACTTTGCCAACTCTTCTTCCGTATACAAAAATTTAGGTATTAACATTTTCCATAAACCAGTAACATTATATACGTTGTTTTTATCTTTTAGGTCTATCTTACTAACATCCCGAAAATACCAATTAAATTTATATTTAACTAGTGCATCTAGTTCATCCTCATGCTTCTCAAAATAATCTAAAAATCTATTGTGTATAGCTTCCATATTTATCTTAAAACAAAACTTTTATGGATATAAACCATAAAAGTACTTAAACTTAATAATATTTAATCATTTTTAATCATATACATAACATCACTAAAAGAATACCCTTGATTTAGAAGATTTAAAACCTTAACACAAAGATGACCACATATAACTGAATTAGTCTTGTATTCGTTCGTCATTGTAAAATAAGTTTTTGGTACCAAGATATTGTACTAGCTGCTTAGGAGGAACACCACCATAAGAATCGAACACGTACTTTATGTTGTTATCTTTCCAATAGCATATCCAATGAGTACCAATGTTTTCTGATTTATCGAGGTTAACTACACCACACTCACTTATATAAGGTGTTTGTGGAAGTTCATCACTCATAAATACACCTCTAAATCGTTTTATCTTTAATTATTTAACCAACCTCTCTATATCGAAGTTGGTCAATGGTTTTAGTTTTTTGACTTCTTCTTTGGTTTACCTGCTCCCTGCTTTTCTTCCATAGCCATATTGTGTCTTTTTTGTTCTTCTAATTCTTGTTTATTCTTCTTAGCATCCAGTACAGTTTTAGTAATCGCTGCTGCACCACCTGCTAATGAACCGACTGCACCTAAAGCTGCTAAAATGGCTGGAATTGTAAAAATAAAACCACCCATATGCTCTTTCTTAATCTTTTTCATTTGTGCAGTAGTTAAAGTTAAATCCATTCCTTTACCTTCTTTAATTTTCTTAGATTTATCACTAAGTTGTTTCTTTGTTAATACATGATCAATATTTAAATCCTTTAATTCGTTATAAGGAACACTAAACATACAACCTTTAATAGAACACATCTTCCTATTTATTTAAGAGAAAATCTTAGTTTGTAAAAGTACAATTGTTGTAGCTCCACCAAAATCAATTAAGGAATCATTCTCATCTGTTATCCTTATCTCAAAATTATCAACCTTGTCTTTGGATATAGGGAAAAATAATGGATAAGTAGGCTCATAAATAATACTATGTTTAAACTCAGCATCTGTTTTAAATGATGCTATAATTCCTGTTTCTCTATGTGTGTATTCTGTATCTTTAACAAACATACCATCTGCTATATTACAGTGAACATTTATAGTATCAAACGGATGAAACTTTGGCAACTTACTTCCAATATGTGTTTTGTTTTTTCTAAAACTTCAAGAACATTAAACCCGAGGACAGTACCTATACCCCCAATTGTAACATCATTACTGTCAGTTTCTATTTTAACTCTATTTCTTAAATGATCTTCTGATAATGTTATGTTGATGGATTGAGATTTTAAATACTCATTAAGTGATTTTAAATTATATTGTCCTTCTGGTATAAAAACTTGTCTATCACCATATGAGAAACTGTTTTTTTCTGTTGTTATGTTTGGAGTTAAGTATGTTGTGTAAAACCCAACTAGTCCTATACTTAAATAGTTGCTACTGTTGTCTAATTCGTAATGGAGTTTCTTCTTTAAAACAGAAGTATCACTCGTTAACTTAAATACCTTAGCCATTTATTATATAATAAATTCATGAGTTTGATTTACCTAGAGATATTCCAAGAGAGAAAGTAATCAAGTTAATAGAAGATGTCATTCAAAAGTTAGAATACAGTTTAAAGAAGAAAAAGAGAAAACTACGAATTGTTAGATATGCATACTACACTTTGATTACGTTATCAGTTATACTTTCTGCAACAACTGGATTTATTAATATTTTTATACCTGTAACAATTTACTCAATATTAACAACGTCTCTTGCATCTGGAAGTGCTATAATAACAGGTTTGTCTTCTAAGTTAAACATAAGTAAAAGAAAAGATGAATATAAAACCATTGTCACTTGTATTAACTCATTTAAAGAAAAGTTAGAGATGATAATAACATTAAATGGTGAAATGGATAATGAATATATAAAAGATACGTTGCTTAAGATCAGAGTACAACTTAAAGATATAAGATCATAAAAAAGACGATTTTCTCTATAATAAATGAGTAAGAAAACTATTAATTGGGATGTAAAAGAGATGATAAAAGAAACAACAGTTAAGAAAAGAAATGGAGAGCTTATACCTGATGATATTCGATGTCTTATAGTGGGTCCATCTGGGTGTGGTAAACTTTTTTGTTATTTAATTTTTTATTACAGCCAGATTGGTTAAACAATAATTACTTCTATATATATTTTAAAAGCATGAATCAGCCAAAGTATGAGCAATTAAAAGATCGATTTGAAAAAGCAGAACTAAAGTTTAAGAAGCAAAGAGCAACGTTCTTAAGCAGTAATGATTCTATTGTACCTATTGATGAATGTGAAAAATACTCTGTCGTTGTGTTTGATGATTACTTTTTAGAGAATCAAGATACTGTTAGAAATTACTTTACAAGAGGTAGGCATAGACATTTAGACTGTTTCTATCTTGCACAAACATATTCAAAAGTACCTAAACAGCTTATAAGAGATAACGTTAACTTCCTATGCATATTCAGACAAGATGATACTAATCTTAAACATTTGTATAGTGAGTTTGTTGGAGGAGATATGTCTTATGATAAATTTAAAGAGATATGCTCAAAATGTTGGCAAGATGATTATGGTTTTATAGTAATTGATATGACAAGGAAGGTAAACAATGGTAAGTATAGGAACAAGATAAAACATTTCTTAAACGTTTGACTTTTTTCACGTTTATTGATGTTCTTTGAAGTTTATTGACGTTTGTTCGTTTTCTATATAATAAATGGATGAGAAAGATATTAATAAGAATATCAAGTTAAAGGAGTTCTTGATAAAGGGCTTCAAATCTTGGAAGAAAGAAAGAGCAGGTATATACGATAAATTTAAGACGCAAGAACAACCTGTAATTGATGCTATTCAAAACTTGGGAAGTGAGATCAAAGAAGTAGCAGAACAAAATAAAAATCTAATAACTGAACTTGTTCCAGTTGTACATAAGACGGCTTCAATAGATCCTAGTCTACTAGAAACACCTAAAAAGATAACTTATGATAGTTCTCCAAGTAGTAGTGATACGCCTATAACGGGAGAAATAAAACAAATGAGAAAACAAATTAAAGACAAAGTGGAAGGAGTAGAGCCTTTAACAACAGCACAATCATTTGGTAAGATTGCAACGAAATATTATAGTAAAAGAAATGATAGTGTGTTTGGAATAAGAACTGTAGAAGAAGATGGAAAAATAATAAATAAGATAGGAAATTCTGAAGTTAAAGTGAATGGTGATGATTTGATAATTAATGGTAAAACTTATAAAGGAACAGAAGGTCTATGGGAATTGTTAACGATTAATACTAATAAAACCATTGAAGATTATGACGATGACGATTTTGAACAGTACAAGGAAATAATAATAGAATCAGATGCAGCCTTCCAAAAATATAATCGAGATAAAAAAGTAGCATCTAATAGAGGTTCTAAGTACATTAATATTATCAAGCCTATTTGGGATAATTATATTAAACCATCTTTACCTCCAACTCCTAAAAGGACTGGTGAAGGAATTAAACAATATACAGAGATACCTAAAGAATATATATGGATGGATGATGTGAGAAAGTTAATTGATCGGTTAATAGTTATAGATGGAGAAGAAAAGGCTGGTAATAATAACTTTTATAATGAGAAAGTAGGTATAGTGAGTATGATTAATAATAAGCTTTCACAATTTATTCCTAATGATCCAAAAGGTATAGGTTATTTGATTAAGATGTTAAATACATTACCACCACGATTCTGGAATGATGAGAAGCTTGGAAAAGGATTAGTAAATAATTTGATTAATAAACTCCCATTTGAATTACATATTCCAGGATTTTCGTACTGTGGTCCGGGAACCAAGCTACAAGAAAGATTAGAAAGAGGTGATAAAGGTATTAACCCATTAGATGAGGCTTGTAAAGAACACGATATATACTACAGAGACAATAAAGATACAGAGTCAAGACATATTGCAGATAAGGAACTAGAAACTAAAGCATGGAAAAGAGCATTTAGTAGTGATGCGTCAATTGGTGAACGATTAGCTGCTTTTGGAGTTGGTACTGCTATGAATGCTAAGGTTAAGTTAGGATGGGAATTATAAGTTTTTAAATGTTACTATGTATGATTCTTTTATGGGTATATCCCATAAAAGCGTTGTTTTAAGATTTTCTTTATAATAAATGGATAGTGTTGAGAGTTACGAGTTACAGAGCTTTAAAGCTAACACAAGAACATTTAATAATTTGAATGAAGCTAACAAAGATATTGAGTTTGATTTCGATGTGGGGGATGGCTTTATACATCCACACAAAGCAGATTGTCATATGACTTTTGAAGTTGTTGGTGCATCAGTTGGAGGAACATTTGGTGCAAACGATACTATAAAACTTGTAGATAACTTCTTACCATTCTTCTTTTCTCAAATTGAGGTTAGAAAGCATGGAGTTGTTATAGATAAGATTGAACTACCTGGAATAACATCTACAGCTATTGGAACATTAAAGATTTCCAAACCAGAAGTTGAATATTTAAAACAAGCATGATTTGAAACAGATGATAAACTTGGTCTAAGAAAGGACTTTAGCGTTTTGTACCCATTAAGATTAATTCCAGGCTTTTTAAGTGATTATAAAGAGGTTATGTGGAAAGGTGGATTGAGAATAACATTTACAAAAGCTAACAACAATAACGATGTCTTGTACAAATGGACTGGATCAGGAGCAGGTGCAGCAGCTCCTCATGATGGAAAAATAACAATAAAAAGTATGGAGATAAGAATGCCTATTGTTGAATACGAATCTAATTATGAAAACAAGTTGAAGTTGAATATTCTTAAAGAACCTAAAATCATGTTTTCATTCCATACTTATCAATGTGTTCAAAAGACTGTTGTAGGTTCTTTCTTGGAGTTTGATGTTACTACTCAATTTAATTCTAGACAATTTGATAAGCCTGATTTCGTAGTTGTAATGTTCCAAACTGATAGAAGTGGTAAATAAACAGCAGATGCAAGTAAGTTTGATCATTGTAAGGTAAAGAATATCTATCTTAAGAATGGAAGGAATGAGGTATTTCCAAAAGCATCAAGAAACTTAGATATTGCTAACAGGGATTATTTTAAGATGTACGAAGATTATACAGCATTTAAGAGAATAACATGTGGCAATACCGAAATGTACTATGATCCTAAAGAGTTTATAGATAATAGACCAATGTATGTGATTAATTGTAGTAAGAGGAAGAATGTATCGGTAAATGAGAGAACAAACATAAAGATTGTAGTAGACTTTGCAGAAGCTGTGGCTGCTAATACTATATGTTATGCGATTTTAATTGGACAAAAGAACTTCACATATGATCCTAAGAATGAGAAAGTAGTAGAAGAGTTTTAGATAGTTAAATGTGTGTTTATATTGTTTTATGGAAGTTTTTCCATAAACGGAATTGATAAAAATGATTAAATATTTTTGTGAAGATAAAAATTGAAGAGTGTTCATTGATTTTCTATATAATAAATACGATGTCGAGTCATATTGAGCTTTTAAATAAACTTGGAAGTCTTGAGCAAAAACAAGTTATTGGATTAAGAGAATTAGAATTAAATACAGAATATAAGATTGTGAAAATGGAAAAGATTAAAACTAAGTTTGGAAAGAGCATTTTAGTTGAGTGTGAGGAGTTTAAGGTTTTTCTTCCACCTAGATTTACAAAACACTTAACAGATAAAATGATTGATGAGATCGTTAAAGATGGAATAAAAATCAAATACGCTAGTCTAAAAGATAATTATCCAACTGTTGAGTTCTCTATGTAGATTTTATGTAAATTTTCTGTATGTAAATGAGGATTGGTTTTATGAATATTTTCATAAAACGAACATTTTCCTTATAATAAATAAACTATGGCTACTTATTTGAATAAAAAATGACGTTAAAGCATTGAGATTCCTTCGCATAGATGAGTTAGAAAAAGGTAAAGCGTACGAGATAACATTATGGAAATTGATTCAAACACAGCGTTATGGTCAAAGAGTTTTAGTACATTTAGATGAGAAATATAAGACGTTATTGCCACAAAGATATAATGATGAAACTGAGCAAGTGTTGAAAGATTTGAAAAAGTATAAGCTGTTTGTTAAGTATGAGGGTTTGAAGATTTATATAATGGTTATAAAATACATCAGTTTTACTTTAGAAATGAATCCAAAAAATAACAAAAATAAAACTTGTAATTTTAAGTATGTTTTAAGTGTATAAGTGTTTTTATGGTTTCATTATCAATATCCGAACTTGTAATTTTAAGTATGTTTAAGTGTATAAGTGTTTTTATAGTATTAAGACTATAAAAAACTAAGACCTTTGGATATACAGAACATGTCATTTAAATTTTAAAGATACATGTATAAATAAGGGATTTATTTGAGTTTTTATAAGTATATCCTTAGAGTTATGCAACCTACAAAACATTCGATAGATATTAAATTTATTTGCCTATTGATTGCCGTTTGAAGTTTGAAAATCGGTTAATATTTGATGATGTTATAACAAATTCGAAATTTCGGGAATTTTTTACGGGTTTATTTTTAAGTTTTCGGGAAAATGTTATTCTTTAAAAAAGTCTTAGAATTTATTATGATTATGGTAGTATTTTTTATTTTTTCGATTTGATGAAATTTTGTAGAGATATTGAAAAAGGGGGACATATCCTGAGGATTATGCAACCATTTATGCATTTTATAAAATTGGTTATGTTATTAGTATTCATTTGCCGTTTCAATTTTTGAAATCGGTTAATTAGGAGCCGAGCTATTGAATTTTAACGTTATTTGGGGGTGAGGCTGCCAGTGTTGCCAACTCACTTTTAACAATTATCATATTTATTAGTAATGGGGTGAATTCATCCCTATATGTTTTAAAGCGATATCTTGAAAAATTAAAATCCTGGAACGTTCCGAAAAAATATCGAGTTGGAAACACTGACTTTTTTTTCTTTTTTGTCTTGCAACAGGATTTAGTTCTGATATTCTGGTATCGCTGAGTGTTGATGGGAAGGAAAGAGAGAAAGAGACTCAAGAGATATTTCGTCATGGATTCAATGACGTCATGTATGATGTATTCTCCTTCGAGGAGACTACGTCAGATAGAGCGCCCTCTCGACTGCTAGCTAGAAGTTGTGTTGAAGGAAGAGGCTAATGTATATATAAATGTATGTTGTGTGAGGTGGAGGAAAGATAATCGAATTGGACGGTCCTGTGCTGGTACTGAAATCGTTCAAATGAATCAGTGACAGATCACCTATTCCAGTAAATGCTACATTTGTTATATTCCTTCTCATCGGCTTTTTAAAGTTAATTTTTGACGGATTTTAATGATTCAAGTGTCAAATGAAAGCTTAGAAACTGGAGATTAAGATGCAGTAAATATATTTTGTGTAGGATCCCATTGGAATATTTTAGATGTAAGTTTTTATGATTTTAAATGTCATGAAAGCATATTCAATCTCACTTTGGGTTATCCCTCTGTGTTAAAGTGTAATGGCTAGTGGCGGCTTCATAATTTTTTGACAGTTAGGGGGTTGAAGGGGGGGAAAGTGTCCTAAAACATACATTCATACCCTACTTGCGTTATCACTGAACCACCGTGCCCCTATTTTGGAGAAACACCTATGATTTCGATAATTATATCGGTCGAGTAAGTACTGTTTTATAAACCAATGTACAAAATGTACTGACGCTGAAAATCTAGAGTTTTCGGAAACGGTAAGTACGTTTTCCTAGATCAGCTTTTTTTTCAACTAGTGAACCGCGTTCCTCCAGGTGCTGCGGACAAATTGTCTGTTGGTCACCGCTAAGATGGGTTTTAATAAATTTTATTATTATTATTTGTGAGGAAGGAAGACTCGTACAGGTCTAGCAAAAAAGGGGTCATAGTGTTCAAAATCCTTATATAACTACTGTTTATAAGAAAATGCAAATTCATAAATAGCTTATAAAGACATCAAATAAATTCGGTTTATGAGTCATAAGCATTACTATAGTGTCATGAGTAACGAACTGATTCAAACAGTGTTCTAATGGTGAAAGGACGGGCAACCAGATTCCTAGAATTCCGAAGTTGGTTTATTGATTTTGTAGTTAACGTCCCTTTCAGCACCCAGCTATATGAGACGTAGATTTAAAGCTTAACATGGGATTCGAATCACATAAGATTCCACCTGGACTGCAATTCGGGTCTCCTACACCGAGACCTACGCTAACCATTAGCAGAATCATTTCAGATTTTGCTTGACAAGATTATCCATTCACTTAAAAGTTTCCCTGTATTTCTCAAATTCAGAGGGGGATGAGGTAATTGCTCATACATACCTTGTTCAAATGTATCACTGATACGAGAGAACTCACGATGCCGAAGTAAAGAAACTCATAACTATACCGCAAAAACATGTCGTTGTGGCAGGGACTGCGTTGAGAAATAGTACAAAAACTTTTTTCGAAAATGTGGGCGCTCTTTATGTATTTCGACCTCCTGAATTCGAAAATGATACTCAAAATAGCGTATCACCCACAGTTTTGGAACAAATCACTTACATTTGCAATTGATCACGATGCAAGATAATGTTATTGTAATATATACGAAAACACCATATGAAGCTCAGAAGCGGTGCATTACATTCAACTGTTCCTAACAGTTGCGCCTCTAAAGGCACACAGCGAACTGCCACATTGGAAATGGCGCTTCCTGTTCGTCACTGTGTTTGAGGAAGGAAGAACGTGTAAGTGTTAGTGTACAATGACTACCTGAGGCTGTGTAAACTCTCCTAACAGTTTGTGTTATATTTGTGGTGAAAAAAGACCGAAGAAACATTACTGCTTTCGTCAAAAAGGTCTACCATGCATATTTCGGAGTGATACTAGGCGGCATCAACAAACCATGGTCTCCACAGGTCGTGTGTGTTGTGTGTGTGTGTGTAGAAGATTTATGACGGTGGGCGTCAGGAAAGAAGAAGTCATTACGATTTGGCATCTCTATGGTCTGGCGGGAGCAACAGAATCATACCGACGACTGCGACTTCTGCTCATGTAAGGTTACTGGTTTCAGCAAGAAAAAAAAAAGACTACTGAGTATCCGAACAACATTCGCTCAGCGATTCGTCCTGTTCCACATGGCCCGATATACCTATGCTACAGCCTCCACAGACATTAGATACGTTCGACAGTGATGGCATAGATACCGTGCAGGAGACGGTTGATACTGAGTTTGAAGTAGGCATACATTCTGTTCACTCAGTAAGATCAAAATGATTTAGTCCGTGATCTGGGACTGACAAAGGACAAAGCAGGGCTCCTATGGTCAAGACTGCGTGAAAGACATTTGTTAGCATCCGGTACGTCCGTTACATTTTACAGACAAAGGGACTTGATATTCACACAATATTTTGATCAAAAGGACTTGTTAGCGTACTGCAGTGACGTATAAGATTTGATGGATCAGTTGAACATTCTGTACGCGCCAGGTGACTGGAGACCGTTTATTGACACATCTAAAAGAAGCCTGAAAGCAGTTCTGCTGCACAATGGTAATATGTATGCCTCAATACCTGTCGGCCATTCTATGCATCTGAAGGAAACATATATGACAACATGAAGGTGCTTCTTACTACCATACATTATGAAGATTACTATTGGATGGTGTGTGGTGATTTGAAAGTGTTGGGTATGCTTCTAGGACAACAATCAGGATATACCAAGTTCCCTTGTTTCATCTGTGAATGGTACAGTCGTGCTCGTGACAAGCATTGGGAGCAAAAACAGTGGTCCCGACAGTTGGAATTGGTTCTAGGGGACAAAAATATCAAGTGTGACCCTCTAATGGAAAGAGACAGAATACTCTTGCCACCACTGCACATCAAATTAGGCATAAGAAAGCAGTTTGTCAAGGCATTACCTAAGTGTGGCAACCGTTTCAAATATCTATGTAACAAGTTCCCCAATCTGTCAGATGCTAAGTTGAAAAAAGGTGTGTTTACTGGTCCCGATATTCGCAAACTAATGCTGGATGAAGGTTTCCTGCCGTGGAGCGAGAAGCCTGGACTGCCTTTAAGTGTGTGGTTCAAACCTTCCTGGGAAACAATCGTAGCCCAGATTATATCGTCATAGTTGAAAACATGCTGACGAAATTCAAATTGGTGGGATGCTCAATAAATTTGTGAAGTTACATTTTTTACATTCGCATCTTGACTTTTTCCCTCCAAATCTGGATGTTGTAAATGAGGAACAGGGTGAAAGATTCCATCAGGTTATCAAGGATATGGAACGACGATGCCAGGGCACTTGGGATATTCGGATGTTGGGTGACTATGTCTGGATGCTTCACCGTGGAGCACCTGGAAATGCCGCATAAGAGGAAAAGCAGGAGACACGCCATAACCACTAAGAAAGCAGGGAATGAATGAGCTTAATGCATGTTTTGTACCACATTCTCTGTATGCACCTGTTCACTATGTGCATACGTATTTCAATATTTTGTTGTTTTAAACATATTGTACGTATTTTATATATATGAAGTACTTTGATATGTGTTATCAATATTGGCAAAGTATACGATTTGTGGAAAAAAAAAACAGTGGATGATAAGATGTTTTAAGTGTCATTTTCGAATTCAGAAGGTCGAAATACATAAAGAACACCTGCTTTTTAGAAAAAAGTTTTTTCAGTGTTGCACTGTGTAATTATTTGTCTAGACTAATATGTGAGGATATTTACCAGACACATTTCGTATTAACGTATTTCATGTTACGATATACAGCATTTAGCAGACATTTTAAGGTCAATTTTAGAAGGCCTACGTAATCGACAATAATGACCGAAGCTGAATGGACTACTTCATTGAGCAACAACCTGGGGCGTCATTTGGGGAGAACTTAGGAGCAATTACCCCTCTCCAGAGTTTGAGAACCACATTGTTTCTAATAGATTGCATACTTATATACTAATAAATAAAGCTTGGAACTCATGTCAATTGACAATTCTTTCTCCTTCTCCTGGCAAAACCTGAAATGATGCGACTGATCACAACAATTATATCTTAAACTGTAAAACTTTCAGGGAAAAGTATTTTAAATTCGGAAGAAACTGATATCAGAAATCATTAAACTGTTCTAACAATTACAGTGGCAGTTTTAATTTCTTGACTGGAGAGCAAGAGGAGGGGCTGTAAACACCTACAGAGAGGGCCGGACTTAGGAGGGGGTGCACCGGAGCACATGCACCCCCCTTCACTGTAAATATACACTATCTAAAATGAGAACCTAGCAATGAAAAAGCAACATTTTCCGAAACTCTCTGCTGTCATGTGTCCGTTTGAGACTTAAAAGTAAGCCTAGTTTTGCAAAAGCAATAGTTTAAGTCGATTTTCTGAAGGTTGGAGGAAAAGGATTAACTGAACAAAGCAATATTCCTGATTCACACCACAGACGCCTAAAAGCATTTAAAATTAAAAATTTAAATCAAATGTAGTGGTAGTTATTGATGCACCCCCTTCAAGAAATCCTGGATCCGGCCCTGCCTACAGATATACCGAAAAAAGTAGTTTTATGTTACTTGATCTACATTAGTACATGCCCGGAGGGAGGAGGAGGTCATCATCATCGGGGGTAGATGGTTGCCCTCCTGTCCCACATTAGAGTTGTCACTGATTTTTAACTTTTGCATAATTCAGAGCATTGGAAACATATTAGGGCATTAAAAGTAGAAGTGCACCGCGAAGGAAATGCGGCTAGGAAACTTGAACTAGGGGAACTTCAAGAGTAAGAGGGAAAAAGACAGTAAGATAACATATGTAAAAGAGAAAGTAAAAATATCCTATAACAGGAAGCTCGATAGGATATTAGTTTAGCAATGTAAACACACGAAGGAATACATTCTACAATTTAGTGATATAATTACACTTACAAAAGGTGAGAACTCCCACGCAACAACGTATTTCAATATTATTTTATAAGTGATACGTAATACACTCAAGTGAGCTTTGAGGTGAATAAACATTGTATGCGTGTTTTTTCTCGGAATTCTTCCGTTTCCTTCCATTTCCTTCATTCCATCACTTTATTCATTATCACCATCGACGCCTTCTTTAGCTTCGGAGCACAAGTGGGACGTTAAACTAAATAAAATAAGAAAAAAACGACAAAAATCCAGTTGTGTGGTCCATAGTGAATGGCTTCAGTTATTGAGAACCTAATATAAGAGAAACGTTGAGTTTTCGAGGAGACATTTACCACTGTGTGGTCGAAAGAGAACTAATGTCATGATTGAAAGACAATGTTATACTGTTTTTTGTTTTAATTTGTCACTTCGGTCATATACTATAATCATAGACATATCATATTTTGCTATCTAGTTTTCCGTTTCTATCATATTTCTATGATTTTGTGTAGTGAATTGCGATGCGATACCTACTTGATTTTTTTTTTTTTTTTTTTTTTTTTTGTCACCTACGATTCTGCAGTGCACCCTCGCACTTTTCCTCTCTCTGAATTTGGCACATATACAACTGAACTCATCCAAGGTGACTCACTTTGCACGTGCCACCTTTGTTGTCAGTCAATAACCTCTGAGGAAATCTTGAGGACTTCGGAGCAGCAGAAATCTTATCTATGTATCAATTTATGTTTTCTCACAGCTATGCTAGAAATCTTTTATAACTGGATTTTATTTATTTACTTATTTCAAAGCTAATTTATCGTATTTAATTAGGTAAATAAATTCCATCTTTTATGACTTGTTGCTTCCTCTCTCTGACCGGAAGTCGTGTTCTACCCAAAATCTTATAAACTTTTTGAATAGAATTAATTAATACCTGTGAATGCTCACCACGCAACACATCGCATATGTGTTGTTTCACTGTCACTACGTATTCGTAACATTATTTTAAGCTTTTTTGTACTAATATATTTAAAAAAATCTAGTAAAGACAGTAAAGAAAATCATATGAAATCTGCATATCTTTTATCATAGGAAACCAAAAATTGTGCTGTTGTATAGGTTGTATAGAAGGTAAGGGAATGTCATGAATTTTAGACAATAAAAAACGTTAAGGTAAAAGTCACCATTAACCGTGTAGATGTCAATGAGTTGACTCCATTAACAAATTTGACCGAGATAATCGCTCTAGTAATCTATAGCAGAAAACGGAATTCAAACATACGATTCCGTACATAGTTGCCTATTGCGTGGAGTAACGGAAGGACGTATTAACAGTACAACTATTTATAAATTTTATTTCGTGATCCTACTACTAAATAATAAATTTATCAATTATCGTATTCAATATAACAAATATGTCTTTAAACGGAACAACATGTAAAGAGATATACGTAAACCCGAAAATATTCACAATTTTTTGTATACAGAGCTATGCAAGAGAAGGATTACCATACAAGAAATAATGAATCAGTAGAAAACCACCATGTCAAAATTTTGCCAGCATATGATAGAACAGAAACTTACACTTAGTTTTGCTTTTTCTGTTACTTCTCACTACTTACTGTTACTTGTCACTAGTTACTGTTAGACACAGCAATGATCTCTGTCTTTGTTTTAACTTAATTTAAATGCCTTTGTCATTGCAAAAATACAACTGCATAGATGAAGTGAATCTTTTTAATTTGATCAAAAGATCCAGTATATTTCAGGCAAAAATTTTCTTGTAGACCTAATATCTCGAGAACTACGTATAGTGTAGCCAGACCCAAACTATCAATTAACTCAGTATAATATGCTTATTCCCTCCCCCCCCCCAAAAAACGAAAACTTGATTTAGGGGCCGTTCAAAAATTTTGTGACCCCTGATCCACAAAATTCAATACATTTCATTCAAACAAACATTTCCTTGTACGCCCCATATTTTGAGAACTACATATAATATAGCCAAACCAAAACTGACAATTTACTCGTTATGATGTGCTTATTCCGTATATATATATATATATATATATAAAACGGAAACTCAATCTAAAGGAAGTTCAAAAATTTCTGGCTCTTTATCCAAAAAATTCAACTTATTCTACTTCATTCAATCAAACATTTTTTGTACGCCCCATATTTTGAGAACTACATATAGTGTAGTCAAACCAAAACTAACAATTTACTCAGTATAAGGTGCTTATTACGTAAAAAAAAAAAAAACGAAAACTCGATTTAGGGGCCGTTCAAAAATTTTGTGGCCCTTGATCCAAAAAATCCAATATACTTCATTCAATCAAAAATTTTCTTGTACGCCTCATAGCTCGAGAACTAAATATATAATGTAGCCAAACCCAAACTATCACTTGACTCAGTATGATATGCTTATACGGTAAAAAACACGAAAACTTGATTTAGGGGCTGTTTCAAACTTTTGTGGCCCCTGATCCGAAAACTAATTAGTGGCCAAGATCGCAATCTTTTGATGCATTTTTTTAAAACATTTTTAAAATTCTTATTTTATAAGTAAATATTAAGATATACATTTTATTCCATTTAATCTCTTTATGACTTCTTGCTTAGGCTCTATATCTTTAAGAGATAATACCTCTATTTTTGTTAATGTATTATATTTTGTAAGAAATACATGGCCTACAAAATGTAAAATTTCACATTCTAAGTATAGAGGTATAAATCAATCCATTTTGATAAATCATAAAACAATTTAACTTGTAACACCTATGATTGTTATGCTTGTTGATAATAGAAGTGTATCGTATTTGAAATCAGTCAAATGCGAGTGGCAAAGATGTTTTGTATGTCGAGAAAATATTCGTAATAATTTAAATTTCAAGTGTACCAATTTTATCTTATATTCAAAGGTCATAGATTAGTTTGTTAGATACAGTACCTGTGATACTAGTTTGCACATTCTCTTAAAATAGTGTTATCTTTGTTGGAACTAACATATATATATATATATATATATATATATATATATATATATATATATATAGCTTACAAAGAATCATTTTCTGTTATAATATATTCACTCAAATCAGAATAAATATGGAAGTTATTCAATTAGTTTTGCATTGTTATATAATACGTGAATAATTTTATCACCAAAAGGAAATTTGAATATTTTACTTCTCGAGAAATCTTTCACTTTCCAATATAGTTCCCTGCCCCATCAATGTCGACGCATTTGCGCCAACGGTCAACTATTTTTGCATGCCATCGGTGAAGAATGAGGGGTCGGTTGCTGACAACACCAAGAACACGCTGTCTTGATAACCTCGAAAGTTGTCGAATTCGAAATGCTGGCTTTTCAAATATTCCTTAAGCTTTGGGAATAGCCAAAGGTCGCAGGGGTATAGGGCAAGGCTGTAAAGAAGTGCTACAAAACAACCCCGAATTGGAGCTTCTGCAACGCGGCAGTGGTCTTCAGGGTTGTGTGCAGTCATGCATTGTCGTGTTGAAAGATGGTAATTTTGTGAAGACGAGTTCTACACAGACGTGCACGCAACTTCGTTAGTGTGTGCATGTACCGTTCCAAGTTGATAGTAATGCTACATTCCAAAAAATCAATCAGCATCAAACTTTTATTATCCCAAAATGTAATGACCATGAATTTCGCTGCTAATGGCTGCGTTTTGAACTTTTTAGGACGGAGAGAGGATGGATGCATTTACTCCACGGATTGGCGTTTAGTCTTATCCTAGGACTTGCTCCCACTTACGAGACGCATGAGACAGGCATTTCCTTCGGTGTTGAAATGGGTCAACTTTGCTCGGATTCGTTGGGAGGGGGGAGGGCTTCTTTCATTTCCAGTGTAAACTGACTTAGAACCCACCTTGAACACACTTTCCTGAACCCAGGCTCGTCGCGTATGATTTGATTCACTGTTCCGAGTGGTATACCAGTAATGTCTGCAATTACCCTCTGCTTAATGTGCCGATCACCGCAAACCACACCGAGAAAAAAATGTATGTGGCGTACGTAAAATCGTATGTTACATTTATCAATCCTGTAGTTTTTGGACTTAACGTACAGCAAACATATAACTGAAAACGCATGTTTTATAATACCGTACTTTCTGTATAAGTGTTCCATCTGTACATACTTTCCGTATAAAACAATATAGGGGTCAGGATCTCACATACAAATGGACATATATATAACATATATTGACGATGGTAACATACATCTATGTATGTAATATAAGGAAGACTGTTAGATATCAGACATCCTGCAACGGCATGATGTAACATCTAACGGCGGGTGCCTATGTAGCATACGGATAAAGTATGCTCCGTACTGATTTCTGCCAACGGAGCAAGAGGATTCCGTATATTTGTACAATATACCGCTGTCCGGAAAACGGAGTGTTCTCAGTGCAGTGCATAAACCTGTTCCATTTTCTCTGTAGTGACGGCTGTCCACTGCAGTTCTTGTCATGCAGACACGATGTGGTTGGATTCTCCATGCGCACAGTCCGAACCCATCTCCTCAGTGTGCTAATATCCACACATGATTCCCCATACACAACAATCATGCGACGATGAATATTGTAAGGATCCCCACGTTGCCGTACCAGGCAATAATCACGTGTGAACTACATGTGTTACTAATAAATAAAAACAAACAGACGACATTCCCGAAGAGGAGTCGATCACCATCGCCAACAGTCGGAAGGACGAGAATCAACGATGGAAGCCGACAAGACAGAATAAAAAGGACCTGCACACCTCGACCAAGATCAGAATTGATCCATTATGATCTAATTTTGGCAATTCATCTGATTTCATCTGAGAGAGAAGAGAGTTTGTAGGAGATTGCTCACCGAGAAGATTCCTGCCTTCCAAAGAAGATTTTTACAAGAAGATGCGCTTTGCTGAAGAAGACGTTGTGACACACCGGGAGACCTTGCGGTGTTAACGAAGGTGTGCTCACGAGATTCTGCTCATTAAAGAGCACTTTAGAGAAGAGTTTACGTGCTAAATAAAGACAAAATTCTACAACACATTTACACACACCGCTTCCTGAAGAAATAAGCATTGTTTTCCGTCGGCTAGACCCCCTATTGTGAGTCAAGCTTCGCGCTGGCCATATAGGTTGTACAGCCTTTGGCGACAGTCGGCTGACGGGAACGCAATATTATCTCTTTGGGATAGCATAGAGAGGCACTACACACTAAATTAGTGAAAACCTATCCCTGACAAACTCAAGTACCATAACTCAAACCAAGAAGTTCGGCCCTTATTAGAGCCATGCCGAGACCACGCAAGAAGACGCCAACCAGACGACCACCTGAAGATGATGAAGGGGCCCAACCAGAAGCAGATGAGTACAGGAAGTTTCCTCCTGTGACCATCAAGAAAGTATACAGCTTGCATTCTGAGAAGAACATACAGAGAATCATTGAGAGGAAGATGCACCGCAGCCAGTTCCAGTTAGAACACATCCAGGATCACGACTACAATGTGTACTTCAAAACAGAAGTAGCAAGAGACATTTTCCTCAAGATCTTCAAAGACGCAGAACCTGCCACAACCTTCGGATCACTCTCAAGTATAGTGGACAAGCAGAACACCGAACATAGAGACACTCCTCCAATATCTAAACCAAAATCAGTTGTAACTGCACAGGAAGAGAAACCACAGCACATACAGGTGAAAAGCCATCGCTCCGGCCCTTATGAGGACCAAGCTAGCACACAGGAGAAAAGCCAACACACACAGGTGTTGAAACCACACACCAGCGAGACAACCGGCTCTTATGAGGACCACGGGAGCGCACAACAAGAAACTACAACCACCAAATCAAGAGAAGAGAACAAACAACAAGAAGACATGCAAACCAACCAAGACCAAGAGGACGGCTTCCAGGAAGAAAAAAGAAGAACAAGAAAGGAAAGAAAAGAGAAAACCAAACCCCAGAACGCAACCACACAGAAGAAAATGAAAAAACGCAGAAAGAAAACACATACACTTGTGTTATAAAAGGAGTATCCACATCAACGGATATTTCCCTAATCCAGAAGGCGCTTATGAACGAAAATATCCGCTTCACAAGCTTAATCCGGATCCAAACAGCCAAGGGACCAGCTCCGATGCTTCGTCTGTTCTCCAAACATCCAGAAGATGTAAACCGCCTCACGACAAATGGACTCAAAACCCAAACAAGACACTACAAAATAGAGAACTCGAAACTGCAACCAAGACCAACGCCCTGCTGGAACTGTTACCAGTATGGGCACCGCCGCCTGCAATGCACAGCACAGCGTGTATGCTTCCGGTGTGGGGACCCTCATAAAGAAGAATGCAAAAGCCCAATAAATAAGAGTTTCTGCGCAACGTGCAAGTCAAAGACTCACAGAACTGGAAGCAGCAGTTGTCCATCTAGACCAATGGCTCCCAAACATAAAAAGTTCACAGCCTTCACATATGAAGAAGAAAGTCAACCCAGCGGCCCTGTTCAGAGCCACGGCACCATTCAGCACGAACCAGATGAACCCGATACGCAGCAGCAGAGTTATCCACAGCCAGCACAGGACCACATCCAATCAGCAATAGAAATAGCAACAGATAAGATCATAACTTGGGTTACATCAGTTCTAACAATATCAGCACCTGTACACAACCATCAGAAGATACTGGACGCAATACAAACAACCACCAAGAAGATCTTTGGAAAAACCATAAACGCTCTCACAACAACAAGTGGAAAACTCCACATCACAAGACCAACATACGCAGAGAAAATAAAACAACCAGCTAGCACAAAACCAGCCGCAACCAGTGACGAAAATAAACCGAGAAGGAAGGAAGTCAGGCCTCAAGCAACGAGCAGTAGTAGCAGCGGAGGGGAATGCATGGTGAAGAAGTAGCTGCAGCCTGCAGACCGATGACGACCAAAAGCACAGATGATGGACCACGAGAACGGCCAAATTGCATGCTTAAAAAATAACAACAAGCCCCACTAACAAAACACTTCCCAAATACAGACTACACAGATTATAATAAACACTATTACAGATAGGTTATTTAACTTAATTTATTACAACAGACTTGTTTACATGGATTTTTGCCACCCTTCAGCAGTGGTTTTGCCATGTAAATACTATTGCATGCAGCATGACCGATACAGGGGGTTTTTTCCTGGATTCCAGGTTTTTTATCCCTCTATCAACACAATAAAATCTTCTTTCGCGCTTTCCTATCTTCTATTTTACCCTTCTTTCTTTCTATTTACACTTTAACTACAGATACGCGTGTAAATGTCTTTCGTAAAAGATAGAAACCGCGAGACACACCCACCGACATAACCTATAGGGTACTAACTGCATGGGGGAGAGGCATGTAGAATGTGGTTGATGCCTTACCCACTATCCAGGGCGCGGGCTTTCCCGAGGGGCGTCCTTATTTTTAACTTTTCTGTTTCTGTTCTGTTTCTGACCAAGATCAATCTTCCCGGATTGATCACAACAACTAAAACCCCTCTCACGACGCTTGGTCACCGAGAGGTACCTATCCTTATACCCACGACGCTTGGTCACCGGGTTCCTTTCCTCTTTCTCACGACGCTTGGTCACCGAGAGCACCTCACCTCAAAGCCCACGACGCTTGGTCACCGGGCTCCCATCTAATCTTACCTAATATTAGTGAAATTTCTTATTATTTATGTACATAAACTTTTTATAATAAAAGGTGAAGGGAAAAGTCCAAACCCCGAGTACATTTATTGCTCTACCCGAGAAATCTTTACAATATTGATGTGTGTGTTTTAACCAGATGTTGATGTAGTCTATCACTAATGTTGCGTCGTTATCGGCGGAGTGTCCTAAGAAAAAACAAAACATATTTGTAAATCAGAAGGTTCAAGCTTTTGTTGGAGGATGCAATTCATCACTACAACAATTAATAAAAGAAATAGAGGAATGAAGACAAAACTTATTGAACAACCTTCGAATTTATATGCAGCACTGTAATTTTACTGGATAGTTCATAATGTATTTAGTTGTACTATTTTCTTTTTTCAAGCAATTTAACGAATATTGGTAAATCAACATTCAGAGAGGAGATATTATATTCATAAGTTAATATAGGTTTACAGGTATATACTAATGTCTTATTAATCAATTGAATAATTATCAACTGTGCATATATATATTAACTTAGGTTTATAAAACTGAGCTAGATCACTCACGTCTGGTGCGTGGCGTCGGATTCCTGCTTCCATTTCACAGTCAGTCCTCTCCAAACAAATTAGCTTTATTGTGGACAAACACCATGTGCATGGGTTCTCCCGCTTGCTCCTATTTCCTTCATTCCACCATTATCATAATCTATAGAAAGGTAGAAAGTCTATTGAAATATTAAATTGTGTTACAGTCCCATGGGAAATCATGCACTAGTGTTTCAAAAGGAAATTTTTGTATACCATTACTAGGGATGGGCCACGAGCGAGTTCGAGCGAGTTTTCACTGAAACTCGACTCGACTGAAACAGACATCTTTGAGCTCGACTCGAGAACTCGGCTCGAAAAATTTCCTCCAACTCGACTCGAATTTGACTCCAGTTTCGAGTCCAGTCGAGCCAAAACGAGCCAAATGCTGTGTGTAGTTTCAAGTACTTCTTCAAGCATCATACATAGACAATATAATTATTATCAATGATACTACTACTACTATAACATTATTATTATTATTATTATTATTATTATTATTATTATTATTATTATTATTATTATTATTATTATTATTATTATTATTATTATTATTATATAACAACACCGCGTATAAACATGAAAGATAGGTGGTTTGTATCTGAATACTAAAAACTAGTTGACTGCTGACCTCGGTAATCGTGAAGACTAGGAGGTAAGGACATCGTTCATGAGGTTCTGGGTTTGAGTTCCGGAGGAGCAAGTATCTGCGCTCGAACCAAAAATCGTTAAAAGTTAAATGGCACCAGCCACACATGTTCAAAGCTGCTTGGTCCGGGTTTAGAGTCCTCAACGGCTCGGCTCACAGCTCATTACTATCGAGCCGAGCCAACAGCTCACCTACCCAAACCGACATGAGCCTAATCAAACCGAGCTGATGGCTCACCCGAACCGAACCGGCTCTAGACGGTGGCTCACCTGAGCCGAGTCGGTGCCTCATCTCAACCAAGCCGGCTCCAGCTGTTCGCTCAGTTGAACTGAGCTAAGCCGGTTAACATCCCTACACGGGTTGGGCTTCTACTTCGGCTCAAAACTTTCACCGTGCAGGTCTCAGCCTTGTTGATGAGAACTACAGCATATACTTATGCTAGTGCTCACGACATTTGAGGCTGTCTCGTTATAAGAATCCATTGTCGTCTTGTTAATCGAGACGAGGCGAGCTGCGAGCAGTGTCTCACCTCGTGAGCAACACTAAAAATATTCCAGATTACTGCTTACATTTCTCATAGCTTTCGCTCTCCAGTCTAATCAGGCAATGATTTCAAAACGAGTTAAAACGAGCTAAACGAGCGAGTTTTTCAAACTCGACTTGACTCGAAATTCGACCTCAAAACAGTGACTCGTCTCGGAACTCGACTGGAATTCGCTTCGAGTTTCGAGTCGAGTCGAGTCAAATTTTAGCTCGACTCGTGCTCATCCCTAACCATTACTCAATAAATAAATAAAAGTTCACATATAAAGGTAACCAACGAAGTTCTGTCGCTTTTTGTGGAGGTCTGTGTTCCATTCGCCCTCACACCGTGAGTTGAATGCGAATTGAGATAAGGCGAAGTTGAGTATATCCAACATACTACCTGGTTATGGCAGTTCAGTTACACTGTGAACTTGCGTAAGGACAGAGTGAACATGGGACCTCCACAAAGCTTCATAAGGGCGTGTATGCTGTACGAGTTCAAACTGTGGTTAGTCACCGTTGCAGCGGGGCGGAAGTTATGCCAGCCCTTTGCTGATGGTGTCGTGTCTACGCGGACAGTGCAGTGGTGGTTTCACAAGTTTAAGGACAGTAACGAAACACTCGAAGGCGCACCACGTGCCGGAAGACCAACACATATAAAAAATGAAGATCTTTAGGCAGCAATTGAGGTGAACAGTGGCCAGACATGTGAGGAACTGGGACTATAATTCAGTGTGAGTGGAAAAACTATTCGGCAACACCTCCATCAACTTGGGAAGCACTACAAGTTGGGTCAATGGATCCCACATAATTTAACTCCGGGCCAGAAGGCAAAGCGAGCAGACACCTGTGTTTCTTTGCTGTCTCGTCTGAGAAAGAAGCCATTTCTGGACAGAGTGTTGACGTGATGAGAATTGGGTCCTGTACGAAGCTTCACGGCGCCGTCGTCATTGGTTAGCATCCAATGAACCGGTTCCAAAACAGCCGAATCCAGCACTGCACCAGAAGAAGGTCCTCCTGTGTGTTTGATGAACTGCTCGCAGTATCGTGCATCGGTAACTACTACCAGCTGGTGAGAACATCAATTCAACTGTTTACTGTTGAGCCGTGTTCAACAAAATCTCAAAACCCTGGAGCCAGCACTTCTGAATCGCAAAGAGGCCCTCCTGTTACAGGATAATGATAAGCCCCACGTGGCTAGAATGACCCAGAACGCCATTCTAGGCCTTGGATGGGAAACACTATTGTATCCGCCATACTCCCCGGACATTTCACCGTCCGATTATCGCCTGTTCCATTCCTTGGACATCACCTTAGAGGACGCCAGTTCAAATCCCTAGTAGAAATGCAAAATGCACGCATACTTTGTTGATACTTTCTTCGCTGCACAAAGTATGCGATACTTTGCAGTTGATATTTTCTTCCCTTCAAGGCCCACCAAGTTCTACCGCGATGGGATCCATGGCCTTCCAGAACGTTGGCAGAAGGTCGTCGATGCTGATGAGGACTATTTTTGATCTTCCAGGTACGCCTTAGATGACATATCGATGTTCGAAGGTGGTAGGTGAAAACGCGACAGACCTTTCTTGGTTACCTTTATTGTTATGCATTTTGAATGACTCAATGGTCTGAAAAAGGATCAGAGAAGTTTTATACGGTAAACATTTTATTTTATTTTTTTATTTTATTTAGTTTCACGATTTTTTGGATATAGTTATCACCTACCTTCAACTTGTTTTTTGTCATGTTACTTTGATTAATAAGCGTATCCTAGAGGGGACCGGGGGAAAGAACTTACAAGAAAAATTAATTACCTCAAGTTCCTGTTAAGTTAGAAAGATGAAACTTGGTATATAAACTCCTCATTAAAAGTAAGCGGACACGTGTCCCAGTTTTTCTTTCTCTTTCTTTCTTTTTTCTTTTTCCTTTTTTTTTTTTTTTTTGTTGTTGTTGTTGTTGATAATTTCGGTTTTAAGGAAGGAAAGAGATGTTGCCTGTTGTTTGTGATCGCATCACGGGAAAATGGTTCAACGGTTTGAAGTGAATCTTGAACATTCTTAGTGCCTTCCTTGAGCTGTTTTTATCTACATCGACGGGCACATCCTGAGAGGGGTAGAGGGGTTCAGACTTTATGTTAAAAAGAATGTATATATATATATATATATATATATATATATATATATATATATATATATATATATATATATACACTATCTCACAAGCTTTCAAGTTAGGAAGATTAATCACTTTAAACAAACTCCTCATTAAAAATAAAGTGGTATTCATTTCACTATTTAAAATGTTTACATTTAGGAACTTTTTCTACCAATCACCCCAAATTCCACACCGCATTTATGCAATTTAGTTAATGATTTTGTTATACAAACAAACGATAGCGCAGATATTGACGTTTACTAGAGTAAATATTTATTACTGGATTAAAGTAACGCACAAACATACGTTTATATTATTATTATTATTATTATTATTATTATTATTATTATTATTATTATTATTATTATTATTATTATTATTATTATTATTATTATTATTATTGACTGCGCATTATGAAAACAAGCGTCTCTCTCTTAACCCTCTCCATACTTTCAATTGTAAACAATAGGGACAAATCTTGAATCTAAATCGAAACACATACTATGTTTCACATAATATGGAGCGTTTTTACGAAATTTTCGCGGAACATATTCCCTTTTGCCACGTTATTCTTCGTGTTTTGCAATCACAAACAATAGGTTTATTTCGGAGGGGTGAAGAAAGATACATACCGAATTCTATTAAAATCGGTTAAATTTTATGTGAGTTATCGTGAAACAGATGGACAGACAGACAGACGAACCGATTGAATGGAATGAAAAAATCTCGCTCCTCAAGTATACCTTTCTTTGTCTGGCAACACTTGTTTTCAGACGTCCTCTCTTTTATGAAAAGGCCTAGTAACAAAACAAGATAACTTCTTTAAGATATAATTGATGTAAACAAAACAGCTGTTTGAATGAATAAAAAGAGAGAGATAATTGAAAATTGTTCAATCCTTAATTTAAACAGCAGTGGGTAATGACATCTGAAAAAAAACAAGTTAATTCCTGGCAACTTGGTGTAAACAGTGTGACGCGAAATGAGTTGCCCTAAATATAACCTGCAGGGGGCAGGCGTATTGGTCTATAAAGTAAAGTATGCTGAAGTACTGCGTAAAAAGTCTTAAATAGATTTTACTCTATACAATTCATATAAAATGAAAACAAAATCACAAATATAATGTGTTATGTTACAAAGTACGTATATGAACAAGGTGACCAGAATTTTCACTTGCGAAAACGGGACGCATACGAATCGGCTACGGGGGGGGGGGGGGAGGGATATCTAACTTGGGACTCTGCAATGTTTTAATTTACAAAATACACAAGTAAGAGTGATAACACACTCTTTCTAACTTTACGTGTCCTACACAATAAATAATGATTCCAGATTTCAAGTTCTACCCACCAATTCTTTTAACTAGTTGAACACTCAGAATTCCCACTCAATTCCCACTTGAGCCACGAACACTCAATTCCCATTTAAAAATTCAGAAGTTCTAGACACTGCTGAACTTTGGCAACGAGTGTTGGTACGGAAGAGAGTAGAATTTGCATTGACGATTTATAATTTGAATAATAATTATGGGACAACTAGATCATTTTTACTTAAAAACGGGACATTTAGGCGTCCCGTTCTAGAATCAGAAAAAACGGGACAACGGTCGGAAAGAAGCTAGCACTCGTACCAACACAGATCGATCTCACTATGAAACTATCAAGGAACTCTTAGACCAGCACGTCAAGACGCGTCCCGCAGGCCACATGGCTCTTGACTCGAACCTTGACTCATTTTAATGCTACCCTCGGTTCAACTCTGAGGAAATAATAATAATAATAATAATAATAATAATAATAATAATAATAATAATAATAATAATAATAATAATAATAATAATAATAATAATAATAATAATAAGAAGAAGAAGAAGAAGAAGAAGAAGAAAGTTTACAGTAGACTTATGAATAACTTTTCTCACTTGTGAAAAGGAATGTTCTCAGCGAGATATATGTTAACAGATATTCATCTAAACTCTGTTCTGAAAATCGCTAGTGCGTGTAAGGTATCTTCAGACATGCTAAAGTAACTTGCAGAGAAAATATGTCAGGTGTCGGAAAAGAAATAGTAGGCATCCATCTCCTATCCTGATTTCCTCATGCTCCTGTTTCTTAAACAACTACAGTGTTAGGTAAGATTTAATGTACAGGGTGGTTACTATTAAAGTGCCGCTATTCACGGCGGTCCAGCGCGAGCTGTATTCAACATATTACATTGAAATTTGGTAAATATGCTAATGGGACCATGCGAAAGCAAGGTACGCTGGAAAAATATTAGATCCGTTTTCCGCCACAAGGGGAAAATTTGGAGCTATACAGATAATATACACGTGGAAATGGAATGAATGTATGGATAAGACGATTCTCTAGGTCGAAGAGGTTAAACATGTGAAATGACTGTAATGCAAATCAAGTGAAGGGCAATGATTGTAACAAATGGTGCAAAGGGGATAACTTTAGGAATAATGTGAGAGTAACAAAAGGTGAAATTTCATTTCCATTTAATGATAACAAAAGGTTCAATGGGAGTAACTTTATTAACATTTGTGGTTACGCTTCTTTCACATTATCCGGCGATTTGCCGGATCCGTTTCCGGCAGTGTGCCGGAAGAAAAGTGTACCCTTTCATATTATCCGACGTTTTGCCGTGGATGAAAAATATCCGAGCAGGGTTGCTGTGCAACTGAAGAAACAAAACCTTGTGACTCTTGTCGTATTGTGGTGGTTGCAATTGACAGATACAAAAAGTGTCTTCTACTCGCCTTGTTAAAATAGACAGAAAAAAAAGTCAGAGACACATTTGGGTTCACCCCTTTTTTAGAGAAGTGGTAACTTGAAGGAGATCTTTCTATACTGTTTCCAGAATCGATAGATTTGAGCAAAATAGCGGCCAGGTTCTGGATATTTAAAATATGATCCCGGTATTCACCTGTTGTGACTGGGAAAACCAGGATAAAGTCCTTTTAAGATAGTCGATGGTTGAGATCTATCCCAAAATCCAGTGGCGGATCTAGAAGGTAAAACCTGGGAGGCTGCCAGACCCCAGACTATGAGAAGTATATAATGAGTTTACTGTAAAGTTTCAAAAAAATATATAAATAATAGCTTAAATTATTTTCGTCACCCTGAAAACTGGTGGGGCCTAGACCCCCTGGCTAGATCCGCCACTGCCAGAATCTCAAGTCAACACAACCACTGAGCCCAAGGCTAATCTGTAGGCATTATTATTTATTATTATTATTATTATTATTATTATTAATAATAATAATAATAATAATAATAATAATAATATAGTATTTCAATTTTATTCTTTTATTTTAAGCATTCTGACTATTGACTCAAGTCTCTTTAAAGCACTGCTCTAGTCCCTGTATTCAAAGGACTATTCAAAAAATTACAACCATAGAAATGTTAAAGATAATTGTAAAATATATAAGATACGGTATATTTATCAAATATCACATCATGAATTCTCTCTTGCTTTACGAAAGTACATAAAGGTATTATTACTAAATATATAATATTGCTGAAATATTTGATAGTGTATATTTCAATTTTGGGGCACCACAAATTTATAGAATTACAAGCTCATTTGTCCAGTGCTACCCGGACATTTATTTCTCCCAATCTTCTATTACATAGAAAAAATAATTTATATTGATTTGGACTCTTCAATCAACGACTTATGGATTCGACACTCCGGTAGTATCGGTCGTTTTCGATTATTTTCACGTGTCATCTTTTCCCATATATTGTATGTAACAAGTTTGGTTAAAGTTACTCCAGGTGTACTGGCCTAGAACATAACCACATACACACACATACTCCACACACACATATATACCGTACGTACATACGTAAAACACACGCATCCATATTATCGCAGCCACTCTCTACTCTTTCCTGGCAACACTTGCTTCATCCCCCAACACCCATCCGGCAGTTTGCCGCGTATATGTGAAGAGCTTCATTGCTTGTAATGTCCCGCTTGGCTATACACGGCGATCTGCAGCGCCGGATTCTAGCAGGGAGATCTAGCTGTTTTTGCTCGCCGGATAAATGTCCGGCGACCGCCGCACATATGTGAAGAGCTTCATTGCTTGCAATGTCTTTCTACCTTGTCCAGCAATTTGCCGCAAACGGATCCGGCAAATCGCCGGATAATGTGAAAGGGCGGTTACCGGCGCGGCGGATTGCCGTGTATAGCCAAACGGGACTTTACAAACAATTCATGAATTGCACTCTAACGTAAAATAATAATAATAATAATAATAATAATAATAATAATAATAATAATAATAATAATAATAATAATAATAATAATAATTACAAAAATACCAAAAGCACCTTTTTTATTTCTTAACTATATCATGTATGTGCTAAGATGATTCTATTAAAAATTTTCAAGTTTCATAGATGTGAGTTACGAGCAATGACACAATTTGTAACAAAACTTAAAACTGTATATTTCCATACATGTAAAGTACCAAATAATAATAATAATAATAATAATAATAATAATAATAATAATAATAATAATAATAATAATAATAATAATAATAATAATAATAATAATAATAATAATTACAAAAATACCAAAAGCACCCTTTTTATTTTTTAACTATATCATGTATGTACTAAGATGATTCTATAAAAAAGAAGTTTCAAAAGAGTCATAGTTGTAACTTACGAGCAATGACACAATTTGTAACAAAACTTAAAACTCTATATTTCCGTACATGTAAAATTTAAAAAAAAATACAAAAATACCAAAAGCATCCTTTTTATTTTTTTTAACCATATCATTTATGTGCTAAGATGATTCTATAAAAAGAAGCTTCAAAAGAGTCATAGTTGTAACTTGAGCAATGACACAATTTGTAACAAAACTTAAAACTGTACAGTATATTTCCATAATTGTAAAATACCAAAAAAATAATAATTACAAAAATATCAAAAGCACCCTTTTTATTTTTTAACCATATCATGTATGTACTAAGATGATTCTATTTAAAAAGTTTCAAAAGTTTCATAGTTGTGACTTACAAGCAATGACAATTTGTAACAAAACTTAAAGCTGTATATTTCCATATATGTAAAATATAAAAAATAATAATTAAAAAATACAAAAAGCACTCTCTTTATTTTTTAACCATACCATGTACGTGTTAAGATGAAAGTACAAAAAAAGTTTCAAAAGTTTCATACTTCTAACTTCTGTGCAATGGCACAATTTGTAAAAATCCCTAAAATTTGCTTTCTTTGCCCGTTAATGTTTGACAGTGTAATCTTTTGCAAGGTTACTTAAGATCTACTGAAAGAGCAAAAATTAATCTTTCATTTGATACCTGAATGAGCCCAATAACTTCAAAAATAAGGAAGTTATGGTAATTTTAGTTCCATGATGCTGAGTGCCGGAAAGTGAAATTGAAGCAAAATTCACATTTTTCAAAAATTTCTACCCGGCCCATTTCTTATCCAAAAAATCTGAAAAAATTAATTTAGCATAATTTCATTGGTATTTATGTATGAAAAAAAATTGAAGAGAATCTGAGACATTGAAGCACGGTCATGTTTTAAAATTAGGTGATTTGACATGGAATGACCCATTTGCTTTAATCATCCATCTCTATTAGCCTAAGCTGCATATTCATGGGAAGTTAAACTAAAAGATTTCATTTCATTTTTTCACATATGTTTGACTTACTTCTGATTATAGATAAGAGAACAAACCGGGCAAAGATTGATTTATTACTAACGTTCTTGGGAACAATATTGAAAAAAGGAAGAATGCATTATACATTCTTCCACTGGGTAAATAACACTACGTTTCTCGAAGTTGTAGCCAAAAACTATTACTTTTGAAGTTACACGTTTACAGTCGTATGGAATGCATACGCAGTTGGTGCCTGGTAAGTTCTTGCAGAACATTTACGTTTGTTTATGCGGATGTTCCTTCCTTTCTCCTCTGTCTGTGTTTACACACTCGTGTTTTCATTCTGTTCCTGATCGTTTATGAAAGAGGTCCAAGACCTTATTTTCCCCAGAGCTAGGTGCTGCTGCATACTTTAAAGAAAATACGCGCCACCAAGCCAAACGACGTAACTGGTCGGCATTAAGTTCACATCTCCTCGTTTGGCAAAGGCTAACTTTTCTTTTAGTACTCGCGATCTGTACTTGAATTGAGAGATCTCCTGAGCAAGTTAAACCAACCAATGAAGAGTATAAGTTGCAAGCGATAATTGGAATTCATAAATGAAGACTTGAAATCAGAGTAGGCCATCCTTACGTAGTACCAAAATTTAGATAATACCATGGGGGAAAATTATCAAGTGGGAATTTAACCATTAGAACAATGTGTAATTCGTACATATCTCAGCAAATGTCTCTAATTCTCGTTTCCTTATTCAATATCAAAATTAAATAACCCTTACTTATTTAAAAAAAAAAATAAGTACTTCTACACTGTTAAAAATAATTTCTTAGATTTGAGAAACCGTTTCTTATCTGTGCACCGAGACAACATTTTCTTAGAAATGAGATTTGTCAATTCTCATTCATAAAGAAAGTAACAGTATATTTTCTCGTTTCGCTTTATACAACCTCATCTACTTTTCTTCATTTCTCATTAATGGAAGTTTCAAATTCTTGTTTCTAAGAAAATACATTCTCGGTGCACACATAAGAAACGGTTTCTTAGATTTAAGAAAGTATTTTTAACTGTGTAATATGATTTTAAAAATACGAAATAGCATAGAAATCACTTTAGTTCAAACGTAATGGAGGTATGTAGAAAGGAGAAAATAAATCATATAATACGGTTAAAAATAATGTACTTAACACGTGAAATGTGAATAAGGCTGCCTTCACATGAGGATCTTGTTAGTTGCTCATGTGAATCTGTAGTGTGAAGGCATTGGATACTTCTGAACCGCTCAAAAGATCGTGATACCAAAATGACAGCCATACCAGAGCCAGAAAAGCTGCAGCTTTAATCTTTGCAATAAATTGCAAGAAAAAAAGGAAGATAAGATATAAAACAATTTGGATTCATCCCATAAATCGATCAAGACTGGAAGAATGCTCATTTTATAGTCTGCTTCCTAAACTGAGAGAAGATGAAAGAAAATTTTTCAATTACTGTACTTCAGGATGTCTATATCTTCATTTGATGAACTCTATAATATATAGTATAAAGTGTGCATTTCATCAGAGTAACACCAAAATGAGAAAATTTTCAACATCAAATATATGTACATTTTACCCCATTCCAACTGAGTTCACGCTCAGGTGTGAAGGGCTCTCATAAGACTGTGTATTATTTTCTTCCCCGCTAGCAGCCCGCTCAAGCCAGCTACTGGCGGGGTGATCTTCATAGCAGCTCAGAGCCGCGACTCACGTGCACCGAAGGCGTACATTTATGACAATCTAAAGCTAGCAGCTGCAGCTCATGTGAGCGGCTCATAGAATCCTAGTGTGAAGACTACCTAAAGTTTAAATATAGTTTAATTTTTTTAACCAGTGTACGAAAGAGAAACACGAATATAATAGATGCCTTCAGAGCTCCTTACAATGTGATTTACAAATATAATTTTCCTTTGTTCTAATGCCTTCGCCTCCAATACATCTTAAATAAATAAAAATAATACAGTATAAAAACACAAATATAGGATAGGATTTCATATTTGAGACCGAATCTCATTGTCTGATTTTATGATCACTTTAGATAAATCCATAACAGCGAATCAATAAAACATCGATTGATGGTAACCTTAAGGACACTGCTTTAAAATAGAGATTAAGTAAGATAAATAATTATTTACTTCCAGGAATGTCATGTGGTGCATACGGGAGTATCCAGAGTGTACCCACCTAAAATTTTAATATTCCAGTGTATACTCACCTGCAATTTACTAAAGAACGATTGAATATACGTCGGTTTTTTTTTTAACGATCGTATGTATACATACCAAAAATCTTACCATTACGTCTCTTTTTTTTCTGTATTAGATAAGCACACCACTGAAATCCACGAATTCTTTCAGTCATACTGATATCACATAAGAGAAAAGTTTTCGGATACATGCACCAGACTCTAGTGAGATTGCCAAATCGCATTTCAGAGTATTCTATGTTGTATCACAAGTCTCGTTTCATAATGATATACTTTTCCTTTATATATTGCAGGGGTGCCCACAAGGGGGGGCTATGACGCAAACTGCGTCATTGAAATATTTGGGGGGGTTAAAAATCTATATAAATATGTTTGATGGGGGGGTAAAATTAATCGGAAAGAAGATTTTTTTCATGGAAGAACACCTACGGATAGACAATTGGGGGGGTGCGTCATGGACATAAGGGGGGGTGGGCACCACTGTATATTGTATATCTACTCTGCTAAAGAAATAAACAAAAAGCATAGTTCAAGGTTCGTGAAAATCAGTTCTTTCGAAGAAAAGTGGTATTGGAAAGATATATAATGTTAGAGCTCCAATTGTAACATAATAAAGTAAGACGACAAGAGCTAAAAATGGAGGCCTATGATTCGATTCATCGTGTGGAATATCAGTTTTCATAATTAGGATTAACATTTTCATTAGAAATGGGTGGAACTTTGAGTAATACAGTTCGTGCTTACTGATTTAATATATTTCAGAATATATATATAGGTAATGAGTTTAGAACTATCTTTTTATTTTACCTACCGCATCAAATTTACTAGCTGATTTAATCTTTTCCTGTAAAATATGTGAAACAATTATGCACGAACGAGTGTGAAACACAGTAGACTATTTTAACCACATCATTTTCGACATCCTTTAGTAGATGGAGATATGAGTGCGTAAAGAAAGAAATAAATCTAAGAGACCTACCAAACAAAAAGATACCTGACTTATAGTAATAGCAACAATTTTAAACTTTCTTCAAATAAAGTTTGACCCAACCTTCATGTTCAACATTGAAATATTCTACTGTCAAGAGTGCAGGGGCGGATCCAGGGGGGCGATCGGGCCGAAGAGGAAACTTTATATATATAGTATAAATAAAACCCCATCCCAGAGTTTGGAGCTCTGAAAAGTAGCAGTATTACAACCCACCGCCCCCCCCCCCAAGTCCGTCCTGGATCCGCCCCTGCAAGAGTGTGAACCCTATCATGGTGTCAAAAGTTTAGGCTGACAATGGTATGATAGTAGCTTTTTTTGATGCGTTAGATTCTTGTAGATATACATTACCTAGATTGCATGTTCCATAAATTTGTTATTATTTGTAGTTGCACTATTTTCACTTCTTCGGAAAATATGACTTGCTGTACTTGTAATTAAAAGACATGCTATTAGTTTACTGTATACTATAGATTTTAACTGGATTAGTAATTTTCTTTTGTTTTTTCAAAATAATCAGAATATTTAAGATATGGCGCGTTTAGTGCACAATGGAATCAAGTTTGCTTTTTTAGTCATTTTAGACATATTTCATCTTTAGGATCTCTACCTGAAACTCCTTTCAGAACTTAAAAAGTTTCATATTCAACCCTCATAACCAGTGTTAACTTTTTCATAATGCTTAAGGTCGTTTCTAACGTTTTCAGCTGAAATAATTTATTTGTATATGATAACATGGTGAATTTCGTCGCAAAACATCACGAAAACTATTTGTCGTATGCAATTAAAAATTTACCCAGATGCAAACCTACTTCAATACTACATGCTCACTTTCTTATTTTTTTAAACTAGCTTTCATAATTCACATTAATATTACTTTTGATAAAGAAATATGACATCACTGGAGACGTGAATATACACACAGATGCAGTATTGACAAGTATGAGGGGCTTTCCCTATCCTCACCCAGCTGTGCACTCGACCAGAAGAGAGGAGGGATAGGATTTGGAACAGAAAAGAGTTGGGGGAGGCAAGACTGGTTGTTATCAGAAGTCAGACAATGTTATCTTCCTACAAATATTTGTATTTATAACAATCTTGTTAAACGGAGTGCACTTTTTCTATTTAAGTTATTTTTGATCCTGTTTTACTCTTTATTCTAGTCCCCAAGAATATATAGCATATCTTGTTTGTATAAAATCAAATTGGCGTTTGTTTGTCTGTTCATCAGTTTGACTGATAAAAATCATTTTCGGCACATCGGTCTGGAAAGTTTTTACATAATGAGTCTTGCGCAGTGAACAAAGAAGGAAAGCAAAACTCAAATCATTATCACCAAAAACGACTCGATCGATTTGAGCCATTTTTGATACAAGTGTAGGTATTTGACTCCGAACGGTTTACATATAGTTAATTATCACAGAAAAGTTGCTCAAAAGACAATGACTTTCATTTATAGTTACTGACTACTAATGTTCATTCCCTGATGCAATACAATCTATTGGTAATTTTTAACTATTGACTATTTCGTTTCTAGTCTCCCAATAGTACTTATATGCATGTTAAAACTCTCGTGAAATGGGAGGTGACATAGTAAAATAATAATAACAATAATATGCTTGTTCTATTCTTACGAACAATGAGAAATTCTTTTCTCAAAATATTTAGTAAGACATTCCTCATTTTGAGATTTAAAAGTCACTAGTTCATAAGAACAGATGACAGACATTTTTTTTTTTTTTTTTGAGCCGAGGATTAAGACATTCCTCATTTTGAGATTTAAAAATAATAATAAATAAATAGAAGTATACAGTTAACGGATCATCTCCAAGTTTCAAGAACAATATAGGAGAGTGAAAACATTTTAAAATAGAACTGACAACATGTTTTGTTTGTAACACGGATGGATTTAGAAAAGTGAAAACGAAAACAATCCTAGTTCCAACTTTCAGTTCCGTGAAAGGTAGAAATGAAAGTACTATAAAAACCTTAGACAATTTAGTCAAAGGGTGCAAAGATCTATCAACCACACGCCTCCTAGTAACCACTCTTGCTTCCTCGAGACAGGATCAGTGACTTTGGAAAAGTGTTGTGCAGCTTCTGATTGCAATGGACGTTAAAACATTGTAAGTACGCTCTCAAGAACTCTGTTAGTGACTTTAGTGAAAACCACATAAGACAGTCCTAACGTATAAACGAGAATGTGAACCTCTCAAGATATCATGATTCCATTATTCATTTTGTAAGGCACTTTGGTGATGGTTAAGTTTATATTCACTTTGTTACACATAATTATAATAAATTAGTTTTCTTTATATCATGCCTATGAAAATAAGTTTCTAACTCTATACTACCTGCCCTATGGCAATCAATCAATCTTAGTCAATCATCTATTCAATCTCATTCAATCATTTTTTTAATTATTTTTTTTTTATTTATTTCTTATTAGAAACGGAAATCCAACTGTCTCCCCATGATTGCGCACTCTGCGTCCTAAATTCAACTCCCAGTGGAATCACATATTCCTATATTGACCGAGCAACATGAGACAAGTGGGGAGTTACGTGAATAAAAAAAGTAGCAGACTCTTATTTAGAAAGTCACAAATAATGACGTTTGGGAACCGATGCGCTGACCATGTACCACACAATTGAACATGTCATCTGCTTGGTCAACCACAGCCCTTCATAAGCTATAGTGCCATGAAGTTTAATTTAACAATGCAGGTTTTCCTCCTAGTGATGTTTTTCACTCACCGTCATGTTTAATTTGTAGACTGACTCTTATACAATATGGGGGTCAAACTTTATTATATTAATCAAACACAAGCTAAACATTAAAAATACAATATATTCCTATTGTAGGTCAAATAATGCTAAGTAAAATACAATAAAAAACAAACATAGGTATAAATTAGGGATGGCCATTTCCGGAAAAAGAGTTTTCCGGTTTCCGGAAATCACATTTTCCGTTTTCCGTTTTTCCGGAAAATTTTCCGTCTTCCGATTTTCCGGAAAATTTTCCGTTTTCCGATTTTCCAGAAAATTTTCCGTTTCCGTTTTTCCGGAAAATTGTCCGTTTTCCGAATTTCCGGAAAATTTTCCGTTTTCCGATTTTCCGGAAAATTTTCCGTTTTCGTTTTTCCGGAAAATTTTCCGTTTTCCGATTTTCCGGAAAATTTTCCGTTTCCGTTTTTCCGGAAAATTTTCCGTCTTCCGATTTTCCGGAAAATTTTCCGTTTTCGATTTTCCGAAAAATTTTCCGTTTTCGATTTTCGGAAAATTTTCCGTCTTCCGATTTTCCGGAAAATTTTCCGTTTCCGTTTTTCCGGAAAATTTTCCGTCTTTCTAATTTTCCAGTTTCCGGAAGAATTATATTCCGTTTCCGTTTTCCCTGAAAATGTAGTCATCCCTAGTCTGTAGGAAGTTTAACCTTTTAAAGAGTTCTGGTATATTTATATACCATGGCGTACTGTCGTCTTTGACCGCTTATTTAGGTTCTATAACAGGTATTTAAGCCGGGATTTTTTTTATTTTTCAAGTCAAGGATGGACCAAAGAACACCGCAGATGCGTTTTGGAACCGGATAGTCAACTTGGCGGCGCCAAGTGGTGCGAAGGGACGTGACTTTTTTCTTAAGGCAAATTTCAAAACTTTTTCACGCCTTTAGTTTTCAAGATATCAGATTGAAACTTGCATAAGGATTATGTGTAGACCTACCTTTGGGTATTTATCAATTTTCTTAGATCCCTACGTGAAACCGGGGACGGGCCCGAGGGGCGCAAGTGTTACGAAGGGGTGATTTTTTCAGAAAAATTTCGTTTTTTTTTCGATTTTCCGGTTGTTTATGATACCGACACGTGGTACCGTTGGTAAGTAAGTATGCTCTATCGTGAGAAAAACGAGGTATGAACTATGATCCTACGATAAATAGTAAGGAAGCAGTAGCTGTTTGAGTGAAAGTCTAAAATTTTGGACATCCTTAAAGGGTTAAATTTCTTGCAATCTGACGTCTTTGTTACATTTCTATCTGATAATTCATTGTTAAGAGCTCTTCTTTGTTCTATCAATCTCTCAAGCATTTCATGTATGCTGTTCCACCGAGTTTTAACTTGCTGTATAAGGAAATGTACTTCCAGTCCTAATAACCTTTACTATTTTTGCAGTTCTGACGTTGCCAACGTATTATATTTAAAGTGGGAAACAATCCGACTAACAACACTTAACATTTTCTCGATTTTCTCTATTGCAAGTCCCTTAATTATAGAGAGTTTAGGGTCTGAGCAAAACAACATATGCTTGCATACGGAAGTTCTCGTACCGCACTCGTGATATTACTAGCATTGTCATAGACAATTGCATGTATTTTATCTAAAATATTCCACTACTCTGCAACATGGGCTAAGTACTGAGTTAGGTTTACCCTTGTGTGCCTCACTTCTATTTCAATTATTTGAAGGACTGAACTTATTGAACTTAGATGGAAGCATATAGTGGGTTGTGATTGTAATATAACTTTCCGTAGCCTGCGAAGCCCAGCTATCTGTTGTCAAATCAATCGATTCCGCAGCCACACTTCTCCTTAGAAAACAAGGCCTCAATACGGCGAGTTAAAGTTTGCCTGGATGGTGAGTGGTAACTTGGTTCTACTTCATTCATAAATTCAAGAAACCGAATTGCTTCAACGAAAGACAAAGGAAGAAGAATCCTTTGGTACCGTATTACTTATTTTACTATCAAGCACCTCTGCTCTTGCGGAAGAACAAGGTTTAGGGTCTCTGAGATCAGACAGAATTCTTTTCTGTTTCTTACGTACTACTATGTTCCCTTAATTGTAAAACATTTTTTCTGGGATCTTTCTGTTACTTTAGAAGCATTTGAGCGTGTGCCAGGTGAAGCGATAATCTGAGATATAGAAGTAGCAGCACCTAGATTATCATCTACGTTTATGAAATAATAATAATAATAATAATAATAATAATAATAATAATAATAATAATAATAATAATAATAATAATAATAATAATAAAACACTTTAATTGCATTAGGAGTTCACAATTTAGTAACAAAACATGAATGTAGAATAATAAGTAGAGCAACCCACGTTATGCTTTATTTTTTTTCCAAATTATGCTTTATTATGCTTTATTATTAATTTCAATCATTGTTTTACATCAATCGTGTATAACGTATAATATTTACTATACATTAAATATTCTAAATATCTTGATCTATTTATTAATATTTTATGCAACCAGTTTCTTTCATATTTAATGAACTTTCTACCTAATGCACTGTAAAGAGAGGCTTTACTCGAGTCAGTTTTTTTTTAATCACTTGTGTGCGCCTTAGAGGTGCATATATACAGAAAGGGAAAGTAAAAGATGCCACCAATAAGTACAGAAAGTGCTCAACTTCAAGAGGTACACATAACATTATAGTGTGGAGTTCTTGTGTACTATTCATTGTTGGTGGAAGTTTTCTTCTTTTTGTCCTTTATTCTTTTCTCCACGTCAAAAGATTAGACCAAAAAGTTTACAAAAATAAAAATAAGCTTTTCATTGTTGCATTGTTATGTTCTCAATGATTTTGCACTGTAAATATTGTTTCTTAAAAATACTAATACAATATGTTAAACTTGAAGTTAAAGAGATTTTTTAAAGAATTGTGCTATATCTTTTAAATTATGTTTTATGCTTTATTTTCTAAAATTATGCTTCTAAAATTAGTTTCTTCTGGACCCTTAGACAGCCACAACCATGTTCAAGGTACCAACCATATGTGTAAATAGCTATTATGCTTTTTATGCTTTTGGGTTGCTCTAATAATAAGTAAAACTTTCAAATGCATACAGAATCATAGATAATAAGTCAGCATTGAGAACTGAATTGATGTATCGATAACTAGGTGGAATCGTCCTTCAGTTTAAGAGAAAGTAGCGGAAAAAGTTACGAAGAGAATTATGTGGAATAGATCATTATATGAATAGCTGGCGCTAGTTTCAAGTAGTGCTACATACTATGGTATTTATCTCAATAGTACCGGTATTTGGAATTTGTGACGCTTATAGTTACAAGATGGTAACACTAGGGTAAAATGTAAAATTGAATTACATCAGTAGAATTGAATTTATCTTAGGGTTAAAAAGTCTATGGCACAGGTCGGATGTAACTGAGTAATAAACTTACAGAAAAAAAACATCGGGACGATAGGGTGCTCGAATCGAACATCGGCCTTCTGAATGTTAATCCGATGTTCTAACGCCTGAGCTCAGTTGGAATACGTAGTGTACTCCCGCCAATACTACTGCGTGTGGATTCTATAGAATCAATCTAGGGCGCCAATTTCTCTGTAACTTTGGGGATCCATTCAGATGCAGAAGGTATATATGAAAGTTTTAAGACAAACTGAATTCAAATTGTGCAAAATATTGTATATTTATAAATAGAATGCGGGGTCTACATGAACTTTGAGGGGGCTGCCCCCGGCCCCCCAGGATCTGTGACCTTGACAGATCACCGTGATCACGATAAGCAATGAAGAAATGGTTGGAATATAAACATACCAGTTGTATTAATAACATACTGCCAGCTCTACTGCCAGAGTTCTGCCCTCAGGTACACGCATAATCGGGGATTCCCCGAAACACACGCATGATGGGAATTTCCCGGTGCAAACGAATGATCTGCAAGCCCTCACGCAAACAAAAAAAGTACATGATTAAGCAAGTGAACAAATAGATGTAGGAGGAAGGAATGTTTCGTCGTTGATTTACTCGACCTTTTCTCTCCTGTCCAATGTTAAGTTTGAGTTGCGTTTCTTTAGCACTAGATGGTGAAGAGTGAAGAGCATTGCCTCATTTACAGGTTCTTTTCGCGTAGCATTTTTCGTTATATTTCTTAATGTAATGACAACCTAGCCACTCAGTGCCTACTTGGGGATGCAAAGATGAGTGCTACTAGGCGCCTTCCACTCACCATCTAGAATGAGTGGGTAAATTATAACTTAACTTGCAAGAGGTTTTCATATGGGGATTAAACAAATAAATATACGTTCACTTCATTTAACATAAAACAATGTATTTCTGTAATCTTATGAATGAACTGTGAGATTTCTGAATGTTTGCTATAACGGATATTCGGAGTCATTTGCCAGTAAGGTATAGTACGATCAAGTATTGAGCTTTGAATTCTGACTCGGAGTCACACATACCTGGATAAATCTGTTGCTGTCCCACGTCGTTCTGGTGTTGAACTCTGCTCCTTAAGCTGACACTCCTTGTTGTTGGATGATGAAAGTGGGCATTGAGGAATGGGCCTCTCAATGTAAATCTCCCTCGAAGTTCTGCGTCGTTAGAATATGTTGAAGTACAACGTACTATTTTCTCCTATCATCTGGTGGATAATTAAATGTAACTTGGTTCTCCAGACTCGAACCCAAGTATCTTCAAAGTCGATGAACAATCTTGGAACTCTCAGAACTAATCATCAAGAACTCAGAAACTGATCCTCTCGAACTCTCTAGGAAATCTCAGGAACTTCTCCGTCAACTGTCGTCCTGTGGTTTTGTTTGGCGGGGTCCAACTACCATCGTCTGCTTTTCCGTCTGCTGTGTCACTAATCGTCAATGTCACTATTCCAAGTGAACATTTTCATTTTCCGGAAAATTTTCCGTTTCCGTTTTTCCGGAAAATTTTCCGCCTTCCGATTTTCCGGAAAATTTTCCGTTTCCGATTTTCCGGAAAATTTTCCGTTTCCGTTTTTCCGGAAAATTTTCCGCCTTCCGATTTTCCGGAAAATTTTCCGTTTCCGATTTTCCGGAAAATTTTCCGTTTCCGATTTTCCGGAAAATTTTCCGTTTCTCCGGAAAATTTTCCGCCTTCCGATTTTCCGGAAAATTTTCCGTTTCCGATTTTCCGGAAAATTTTCCGTTTTCCGTTTTCAATTTTCCGGTTTCCGGAAAAAATATTTTCCGTTTTCCGTTTTTCCGGAAAATGTGGCCATCCCTAGTATAAATTACGTTATTGATGAAAAAAAAAATAACCTTCTCAATCTCGGTATTTGTTACTTAAAAATTAAGTTTGTAATACGTATGTCTAATAGTTTCAACGCAAATCGTTAATTTTATATATAATTAATAAATTAATTAATATTATATACATAATTAATTAATAAGATTTATTAATTTATATATATCAAATCTCTAATTTTGGCGTTGCTCCTGTCAATATCAGTAAAATAAATGAATAGCAAAGAATTACGCCGCTGTCAATATTCCGCTAAGTGTAAAAAATAAATAAATAAATAACAAAGAGTAACGCTGCTGTCAGTATTCCGGTAAGTGTAATAAATAAATAACGAATAGCAACGCCTTCGGCGTTGTCCCTCTCAAGAGTGAAATAAATAAATAAATACAGAAGATAAACGTTTTTGCTTTGCCCCTGTCAGTTCCCGGACCCAGGTCACTTCGCGCTCGAACTTGTGCTCAAATGTCAAAAATCGTCGTTACCAATCAGCTTAGCGACCCGAAAAACTATGGATCCGACACGAATATCGATAATTTTGAACGTTATTTTTCACGTTCTGTCCCCAAACTCCTATTAACAATGAGGGCTAAATTTAAACTTGAACAATGTCGGGAATGTTACCATTCCTTTCAGCAACCCGGTAACTATGATTTGATAGTAATATAGGGCATTTTGGACGTTATTTTTCATGTCCCCCTCTGATTCTCCATGACGATTTGAGATAAAGTTGACTTGAATAGCATTGGAGATGTAACTATACACCTCAGTGACACCGAAAACTATGAATTTGACACTAATATCGGTCATTTTGGAATTCTTATTTTTCACGCCCGCCAATCTCTGTGACGATGAGGCTTAAGGATGGACTTGAACGGCAAAGAAGGTGCTACTATACATTTCAGAGACTTCTATAACTGTGAATTTGACACTAATATTTGGCGTCTCAAGTATTTATCATCTCCTACCATTTTAAGGGATGAGACTTTAAAAAAATGGAAGGTGAAATAGCAGAAAAGGTTTTCTGCATCAGATTTCATATGCTACGAAAATCATGAATAACCAGACAATGGTTGGATCAACGCGATTAACGAAACCATCCATCCACCCTCAGAAGGTGTTTTTGCTGGCAGTGATCATTTCAGATTTTTCTCGTGGGAAATTTCCCATAAATAGGAGATAAAAGTAGTACTGCGAAAATACGAAAATGCTAGTAATCCAAGTTGAGCACGATTGCTTCAGGGAGAATTTCGTAGCTCCGAAAGGAAATTTATGCCCCTGGACCACAGCTGAAATCATCACTGGTTGCTTGTATAATGGTCTAGATGTGAGTGGTCCACCATGTCTTTCTCTGTCAAGACAAAACCGCCACTGCTGCTGCTGACAGAATTGAACTCATGAAACGCATCTCAGATTTGTCCGCAAGTATCCAGCAATACTCAACAGACATAGTGTCCTCATGTCCTACATCAATGCACATCCACATCGCTAAAAGGACGGTGAAGATTCTCCTTGGGTAACAGTATGAAATCCTTTCTCATATACCGTATTCTCTTGATGTCTCTTCCAGCGACTACCATCTCTTCTGGCATCCTTATCATTTCTTTAACAGACGAGAACTGTTTTGATGATAGGACGGTGTAACTTGCTGTTGAAGACATCGCGTGGCAGATTATGGATTTCTTTCGGCATGAAATCGAATCTTCGGCTGAAATGACACGTCAGTGGACATTTCGATCGCACCAAAACAGTATACTTAATTAACGACAGAATGAAAAACAGTGTACGTGTATCAAATTAAATCTTTGCTATCTCTGTAAATCCTTTAATTCAAGACTGAATGTGATTTGAGTGGTATATTGTAGGATACTCTAAAATTCATACTGTGGAACTATATACAGTATCTTTGAGACACTCTTGTTTACACTAGTTTATTCCCAAGTAATGACAAGTTTTAAAAATAAATATATTTCAGACATTCTATTTTCTTCCGCCTTACTAAAAAATGAAAGAATATTTCGTTTACTTTGGTTCTTGAAGAAACCAGAAATAGAAAACCAAATAAAAGAATGCAGTGACATCTATAAGTGCTATTTAAAAAAAACACAGAACGATAGAAACGATTCAGTTCGTAAACAATACGCACAATATAAATTACTGTAAATACATACTTGTGATAAAATAGATACAATGTAATCTGTTTGGCAACTCTGGATTTGGCGCCATTATACGTTTACATGGCCGGGGTGTATTAGCGATGTGTTATTGGGTACGTTGAGGTCGTTTAACCGGCGCACCAGAATGGCACAAACAAGAACTGTTTGTACAGGTTAAAAACAATAAAAAAATATAAAAAAAAATGAACAACAGAGATTGAGGCTGCCAGGGAGAAGAGGGGGAAGAGGTGAAACTTGTTCTGTGCGTCTCTATTTTCTAAGCAAATATCTTCAAATTTTTAATATTTATTTATACATATTCTGGGAATTTCCGGCATCTATAGCCTTAAAATTGTCACGCACGAGGGATAATGTCTCTCGGTGAACGCACTAGGCGAGGAAAACGGCAAAGAAGAAAGGAATGGGAAGGGATGGAAATGGCCTGGTTCAGTATGTTAGATACCATCCCGACATTTGATTGGTATCAACATAGGCTACCCTGGGAAAACTCAAGATGGCTGACCTTTAAAAAAGTTGTTATATCTTTTCAACCTAGTGTTCCCGTCGGCAATAGAAAGTATTAGTGTCTACGCTACAGGGGAACACCTCAAATATTCGCAACTTTATACAGGGTGTTCATATAATAAGAACAACGTAATATAATTTTACTAACAAAAGTAAAGGAACACATATATGTCAAGAAACTTCGAAATCACCTTCGATTCTTCAGCACAAGCCTTGCAATATGTATAAGAACAAACAAAGCTTTCAGATTACTTTGTATTGTACAGGGTGTCCAAGAATTCCCCGTAGCCCTAAGTTTGGGCATCACAAAGAACATCGTCAGTGTAATTTTAGTTGTGGTACTACTTTCATGATCAGAAAAACACTGTTTGGTTTCCCTGCTTTGAAGCACTACCTGGTATTTTTGGTTCAAGGTCTCATGAAGCATTTCAGCTATGAAGCTTTGACTGATTTGACTGATTTCAGTTATACAATTGAGGAATGGTTAGTGGCGTATATGTAGGTGTCAGAATTACTACATAAAGGCAAACAATGGCTACATTTAGAGATCGCTTTAGCAAGGAGCTACTTTCAAACGATACCCTGCTTAATTGGGAGAAACGTCAAGTCACCGTTCTCACAACTCATCTATCTGCTTTCGATTTGTAACTATAGATATATTTAGCATTTTTTGCGGGTTCTGTAAATAGTGGCATACCAAAAGCAGATATGTGGATTGTAGTAAAGATATCATATGTAAAACCGTATTGTCTAGTTCACTACGTTTCCGATTTTCGAATATTTTTATTTGTTTTGAAGATATTACAAAAAAGAACTCTAAAATTAGCGGTAGTTTAATTTCGCTGCAGTGAAGACCCTTAACTGAAGTGATTGAGCAATACTTCTACGATGACAGAAAGATCGGAATATTCAATTGGCGAAGATTTACTCATTGACTCAACGTGGACTGGAGGATTGACTCGATCTTTTGATTTGAACTCGGCTACTTATCTAACTTCTCTTCAACCTTTTTCCCAGTTGTGTCTGAAGCAGAATTTGGAGAAGGTGTTTTCTTAACAAGTTCGAGTCACTCGTAATGGAATGCACCTTGAGCTTCTAGACGTTTTAAAATTGTTTCAACAATTGGCTAAACAAATGCTTAAGAATGAAATTAATACTTCGACAGTAAAATAAAAAAAAAAAAGTATTTCTATTACTCAGACTTAGAGGCACGAAAAAAATGATGAATGTCCACTCCACACGAAACTACCGATTCAGGACGTTAAGAATAATGAAATAATTGTGACTTCAAATATATGGAAAAAAAAATGCGAACATCTTTAAAATATGCATTTGTGATATATATAGTGATCGAAGTAAGACGGTATGCAGTGGTATGCCGTACCTCCTCTGGCTCTTCAGTGATGAAGGCATACCATCTCTGGTTTTTCAATGATTAAAACATATCATCACTGCAAAGTAGACACTAAATACCTTTAATAAATCAATTTTTATACACAGTAATTGACTAATAGCTTTGCATATAAAAATATTTTATTTTTTACGTAGAAATAATTTCTAAGTTGACAAACTGACATTTTTGTTATCTTTTTGCTACCTTTTGTTTTTAAAGTGAGGTGTCTTCAAAGAAGTTCATCTAGTTTATATTTTGATGATGTTCCATATTGAATTGTTTCTTTGTTATATATGTGTGTGTGTGCTTCCTTGCCTTAATGTATGTAAATGCAGTGTTTTTAGCATGGGCGGATTTAGGGTTGTCTGCTGTGGGTCTGACCTTCCAGGTTTTTGGAATATTCAACAGTAGAGTGGGAGGGCAGGAGTTTTTCCGCAGAAAATTAATATCCTCGTTAGGTTTTTGAGTATTTTCGTGTATAATTCTCTATAATACAATATAAAGGGATATTTTAATGTTTTTTTTTTTCAGGATGTTGTTGGCGGGGGATCAAAGTCTCTCCATATCCCCCCTCGTTACTACAGAGAAGTTCTCCAAGGTTTCCAGTCATTATGTAAATAGAAATGCAATCTATTAGGCAACATACCCTCACTACATAGATATAGTCGGTATGTCGAGTCAAAATCGTAATAAAACATACCAGCTCTGCATTTTTACACTTCGAACTATATATATATATATATATATATATATATATATATATATATATATATATATATATATATATATATATATATATTCTAAACAATGCGGTCTCAGTAATTACTTATTGTATAATTGATTTTCATCCATTGGAACAGGTCGTGAAAGACATCGAGGTGGCTTTTCCCATTACAAGAATAACAACAATAACAACAACACCAACAACATCAAAATAATAATAATAATAATAATAATAATAATAATAATAAGAGAAAGGCAACGTTGTAATGTTATCAAAGAGGGAATATAAGCATTTCTCATGGTATTGTATATATAGTCATCTACAATCATATATATTAGGAGCCACGGTGGCTCAGTGGTAGATTTTCACCTCTGATGCGTGGGATCTATGGTTCGATTTCAGCCTTTGCCAAGTAGACCTTGTAGTGAACAAACGCCATGTGTGGTTTTTTTCAGGAGTCTCCCGTTTCCTCCTACTTTATTCATTCCACCATTGCATTAATTTCTCATAATCATCTCCTCTAACCTAGCCGGCATAACTGGCAGACGTAAAACTGAAAGATTTCATTAATTTTTTTCGTATATATTGTAGGCTTTCTCATTGGTCTAGTGGCTAGTGCGTGTGCCTCTCTTGCATATGGTCCCGGATTCGATTAACAGAAGGAGAGCACATAAAATTTAAGTTCACAATCGTTCAAGTTCATTAATCATCCGTATCTTTTAACCTGAAAGTCATACTCGTGGAACATTAAACTAAAAATTTACATCTTCCATACACGTCGTTTGATTTTATTTTTTTTTTTAACTTTCAATTGTACAAACTTACAGGTTATGAGAAGGAAGTGTGTAGCATAAGTTTTCCGAGAGAAGTCTTGAATCTCTGAAGAGTGATTTCTCTCCCAAATCACCTCCTGGACACATCACTGCTCTTTATACCTTCAGTAATTACCTTTATCTGATGTTGAAATGTTCTGGTGGCACGGAGTGGAACAAATATTTTTGAAATTTGGAAATTTTCCAATATAAAATTTTCTCCTTACCAAAAGAACATGAGAGAAACTTAATGTTTTGATTTTACTAATATTTTCTTTCAATCCATTTTAAATGTTCCTTATTTCATAAAAATTAAATTCTGTTATATACAATTAAGATATCTAATAATCAAAATTTAATTTAAGTAATAATAAATTTTTAATTAACCCAAATTCATTTTAGAAAAGCAAAGGACATTTAACTAAATTTGAAGATTAGGATTAGGAATTAGATTTCTGGGTTTTCGGCATCTATGGCCATGTTAGTCCGTAACGTGTGAGGAATGACGTCCCTCGGCGACCACACTATCCGCAGAAAGTGAAGGAAGGAATCGACTTGGAACCTGTACTAATATGTTAAGTACCATTCCGATATTTCTGTGGCGTGAATGAGAAAAACCCAGGAATATCCCACTCAGGATGGCCGGTCTGAGAAAGCTTTTACACTTCTTTCAGGGAATCAAACCCCGGACCGCTCACACCATAGACGAGACCACTAGATTTGAAGAATAAATCAATAAAACCACAATTCAATTCCAGTTTATTTCAGAGGAAATAAAGAAATAACTCGCCATATAAATAAACGAGTTGAAAAATAAAGATAGTGCATGTATTTAACATCGTTAAACAAATCATCACACTTATGCATTTCTTCTTATTCCGATATTTGAGCATTGTTTAAAAGTAAATAAATAAATAAATCGATAGTTATCGCATTAATTCAAGTGGAAACATTCATATTAAAATATAAAGCTTCCTGTCAGCCTTGTTTAGACACTTTTATATGAAAAATCGATGTAGTAACATTGAGACCAATGAAAAACATGGCTTTTTTGTTATAAGAAAAAGAAGAATGAATATACACGTGACTAAAATACACTTTCTGTTTCCCTTGTTGCATTATTATGTACGATCTCAAAATAGAAACACTAATCTCTTAAGATTAAGTGATGTTTATGCTCTTTTTGTGTCCTATGTTACCTTCCGGAAGATTTAACTTGGAAAAATTGATGTTTTGTTTTGGTAAAAGATGCTCTTTTTTTAAAAAAAATGATCTTATTTATTTCTGACTTTATTTTCATTATCTGGCACGTGTACACATGCGTATGCCGCGCCTTTCGTCTGACATTCATGTAACCTTTACAGATCACTTACAAATTTCAAATCCAGAAAGTACCCAACGGACATTATCGGGACACTAAATCTCAAGGAACTTAGACTGTTTTCATTTACATTTGTTTTTTTGTCAATAAAATCACGTGTACAGTGTTTGGTGTCTCCTCAGTAAAGCCTGTTTCACACAACGCGATTTCCGGTACACTCATTGTAGCATATGCGATGAGACCTGCTGTCCAGATTTATGAAATTACATTTCACGTATTGTGTATTTCCCATGATAGAAATATAATTTTATTCACGTACTGATATAATATATGTGCTTATTTTTAGTACAAAAGTCTTTTTTATTTTACTTTTTTGATACTTGATTGATACCTACATGTGTCAAAACTTCCAGTAAGGACTCATGTGGCTTAACTTCGCATTGTGCTGTAGATATACATCTTATTCAGCATCAGTATTGGAAAATTACTTTCAACTCGAAATAAACAACACAAACCGATACAACTTAAGTGACCTCGAAATAAACAACACAAACCGATACAACTTAAGTGACATCATTGCTTCCTTACTTGTGCAGATTACGCCGTGTTTTTTAACTTTTATTTTGCAACATAAAATTACTCAGATTGTTGTATTGAAAAGAAATGTTAAAATTACAAACATTATTTTACCTATATCTAAAGAATCTTTGCCAGTGGCGCATTTAGGGGGTGAGCTATCGGACTCAAGCCTCACCTCGAGATAAATTTATTAGTTTTTCGCATTCCATGTACAACAATAACTCTTCTTACCATTTCTAAGAATTTCATTGATCTTCCATTTTCTTATGCTCTTTGTTCAGAAATAATACTGTATTTGTCAAGGGCCGCGGTGGCTCAGTGGTAGAGCGTTCACCTCTGGTGCGTGGAGTTCCGGATTCGATCCCAGCCCCCGCCAAGTGAACTTTGTGGTGGACAAACACCGTGTGCGCGGGTTTTATCGGGGTTCTCCCGTTTTCTCCCACTTTCTTCATTTCACTCATCATCACCGTCTCCTTTAGCCTAACCGGCATAACCGTGTGACGTAAACCTTAGAGGTTTCATTTCATTTGTATTTGTTAAATTTCATTCCATGTAAGAACTGCGTGCTTTTTTTTCTTTCGTTCATTCTACTCTTCTGTTTCTTTTTCTTAGTTGTTACTTTCTTTAGTTTCTCCTATCATACTTTCTATCGTTCTTAGTTGTGATTGAAGTCGGCCGTCGTCAGTACCATCAAAACTACGAGGAGCTAATAAGCTAGACTAGTGTTCCACACCAACTTGCACGGATATCAACATAACGGGACTTTAGTTATTATAGCAAAGGAATATTTACATCTTTAGTCATAAAGAGAGGTATATGTTTGAATTAAATAAAATCAAGAAGGGGAAATAAGTAGTCCGGGCAGGCACGTAGCCAAAATTTCGTAAAAAGGGGTGGGGGTCCTTGACATGAAATACTGTGATCATCATATCAGGGACTCGATCATTCTAAACTATTTTACTGAAACGTATATTGGTTCGTTTAGCCAGGATTTCGTAACGGGGGAGGGGACGTGATATGAAATTCTGAAGGCCCAGGAACTTGGTCAATCTAAACTACTTTACTATCAAAATATATTGGTTTGTTAGGACAATAAACTGAGGATATGTTGGCAAGTATTTTAATAAACTATGAAGAAATCTCGAGTAAAATAATAATAATAATAATAATAATAATAATAATAATAATAATAATAATAATAATAATAATAATAATAATAATAATAACGTATTGAAGAAGATTTTACAATATTTACGTCCTTTCTCAGTTTATTCAAATATAACAATTTTCCTTTCATTATGACCTTAACTATTATAAAAAAGTGCCTACATATTCACTATTATAAAAACTACATACTCAATAATGTCTTGTAAACTATTTTACAATATCTGCTTTCCTTCCAGGATACTTACTTTGGTAAAGGTGCTGAAGGAAGACGCTAAATTTAGTTTCCATGTCTTTAGGAGACACCAAGTGCAAGGTATACCGCAAAAGAGAAGGGAACTATCCTCCATAAAGCTTGACGAGAGAATACAACGAATTCTCGAGAATCTGAGAAGAGGCTGTGTATCAGAAGTTTGAAAAAGTCGGAATAGTTGATTAAGAAGAAAAGGGACATGCTGTTGGATTTTCTAAATGATTAATGTTTATAATGGTATTATGACGTGCGACGTACATGGACTACAAGTGGCAAGGTTCCTATTGGAACCGCCTAGGAGTATGCATCGAATGTGATGTAATATATAAATCATTGCGTTTCTTTCATGCTTTCAGGCGGCAAAATGAGCGCTCGAATCACTGAAAAACTTCAATTCTTTGTGTAGATTTGCAAGAATACTCCTTTCATCAGAATCTAGTTTTGTTGTAACAAGGTTCCGCAAGGTGACGCATAAATGTAACAAGGTTCCTGTTTCTTAAATCAGAAATTTGCTTTGTTTCTTGTGTTTCAGCCAATTGCCTTGCATTGAAAATTGCTTGGAAAATTATTCCCATCCCCTCAAGGTCAAATCTAGATGCAGGTGCGTGGCAACGGACACGCTGTCATAGACAGATAAATATGCGATAAGGTAACCGTGGCAAGAAACACGAAATTCCAATAGTGGCAAGTAACACCGTGGCAAGTAACACGCAACGATCTCGCTTACCTCGCCGCCATGTATTGCAAATAATACAAATCTCCTCATAAGAAAGAGTAAACAAAAGCTTCCTGCAATTTTTTAAATTTTTAGCGTTGATCCTTCTTTTCCTCATTTCATTTTGTTTAATCATTCCTTATTTTTTTCATTTCTGCTTTCGAAGGGGAGTCCGGACCTCCCGGACCCCCCTCCCTTGGCTACGTATCTGAGTCCGGGAAATTAGGTAAACCAAGAGGATGCTTCCTTTTCCTTCTATGAATAAAATAAAAGGTTAGAGTCACTGGTAAGTTTTTGTGTGCGTCATATCCAGAGATGGAATGGGTCAGTGGGTCAAGTTTTCTGAGTGGGTCGTGGGTCAACAGCATGTGACCCACTGTGACCCACCACCCACCGTGACCCACTGCGACCCACCACTCACCATGACCCACTGCTACCCACCGACTCAGTATGATATACCGACCCACTCTGTTCACTGCATTGTACACAGTATCTGAAGACTAGTAAATTTGTCTTCGTTTTACTTTCAAGACCTTCATTTCCCTTCCTTTTCCATTTGTTTCTGTCTACTTATCTGAGGTGAGTATATCTAACCAAGTGAAAAAAAGAACTTCAGGCACTTTTGGATATTGATATTTTTAATTGTAATAGGACTTATACTACTATTTGGCTTTCGAGACCTGTGAGTTTTTAGAAGAGCTAACTACTGGAAAGAATACATTTTTCAATCGCTGTAATATATATATTATTATATAAAAAATTGAATGTAACTATGTGTGCCTGATCATCACGGTCAAATTGCAAAGTCAAATGAAATTACTTTTGGTATATAGTTAGGCCTTAATCCAGACTGGGATGTTATATTGCTCTCATTATAATACATAATATCCTAAGGAGGTAGTGAGGTTCCGAATTTTTGCAAAAAAAAAAAAAAAAAAAAAAAAAAAAAAAAAAATAGTATCTCGCACGCCGTTAATCTTACGGAGCTGAAATCCAGTATATTAACTCTTTATTGAAAATAAACAGAATGTGTCCTAGCATTTTTTAAATTCTCCTATATGGGGTGGGGGGGCACTTTCTATATATGGGAAATTGGTAGTGAGTTGGTTTGTAAAAATGATCGAAAACGATCGATGTTATTTAAGAAAAAAATCAGAAACAAAAAATACAACGCTTGGTTTCATATATCCATTGCTTTCTACTATAATAATTGCTGAAGCTAATATTTATTATATGGAGCGCTTACAGCACAAGACAATCAACCCATCAAGTTGTGAGAAATATAGGCATAAAATTTGCACTGCAAGCTTAATTACACGGAAATTTTAAGTTTGGATTGTACACTAAGAAAAAAATGTAGGTGGCGTACTTAAAAAGATAGGTTACATGCGTAATTCCTGTAGTTTTTGGACTTAAGGTACAGCAGACGTATAACTGAAAACGCATGTTTTATAATACTTTTGTATAAGCGTTCCATCTATACGTACTTTCTGTATGAAACAATGTAGGCGGTCAGGATCTCACATACAAATGGACGTATAATAACATATAGCTGACGAAGGTGACATAAGTATATGCATGTGATATACGGAAAACTGTTAGATGTCAAATATCCTGCAACGGCATGATGTAACATCTAACTGCAGTGCCTATGTAGCATATGGATAACGTGTGTTCCGTACTGATTTCTATAGTAAGCAATAGGATACCGTATATTTGTACAATATACCGCTGTCCGAGAACGGATTTTTCTCTGTGTACGCATAATTATATGGAAAATTTTACACTTTTTTTTTCCTTTACGTTGGTCTACTTACCTTGATTTGGAACTTTCAAATCTCATCCTTTTTTCCATTGAAAAGTGTCGATAATTGAACAAGGAAATAATTATACTATGATAAATTAATTGAAAGTCATCGTAATTTGGCACATGGCAAACAGCAATGTGATAATTGAAGGGGAAGAAGGAGGGAAATTCCCATTCACCTCTGAACACTTTCGAGGAACCTCGTTCCCCTTTGCTTTCTAACGGGGGAGGGAACTTGGTAATGGCATCAAACCTTCATGTGTAATTACAAAAATTAAATTTATAAACAAATAAGAAATCATCAGTTAATCAGGCTTGCTGAAGTTTGCAACGCTGCTTAAAATTATGTAATTCCAAAAAAAAAAAAAAAAAATGTAATTACAACTACCAAACATTAAAGGCAAAGGAAAGACATTCAGATCTTAGCACACAGATCAATAAATGTTTCACCAATCATAGTCGGTTTGCTTGTACTCTTTCCAGAATTAAATTGTAGACACGCTATTGATTTTAACGTATATTAAAGTTCTTGAAAATGTTTTCATAAATTTTGTGAAATACAATATTAAATGCGCAAATCATTGAAAATAAATATCATGTCTCATTAAGGAAGTGGGCACAAACTACGAAACAATCTTGCCTTGGTAAACATGATAACTTGTTAAAATTCTATTGAACGGTCAATATATGAAAATGAAAATTTCTGTGAAATGTATGTGTACAAAATCTGCAAGTTTGTTAACAATCAAACTACGTAGTACTTCTTATGTCGTATGATTTGCCTAAATCTTCAAAAACGTTTTCTTAGTTTGATCTTTATTGTTAATGGAAAGGAAAAAGAATTAGGAAAGTAAATATTTGAGAGTAGGTCGATTCCTTACAGGTCAATAAACAAACAGTGTAAGTTCTTGTTTGACTTTGCAGCTCTGTACCAGAAATATCTGGTTTTTCGGTGGTTTGTAATTTCATTCAGTCTGTGTGTTTCCCCATGGAAATTTCCCTACTTCGCATCTGTGTAAAGGTTAATAAAATTTGTGTTCAATTCAACACATTATTTCTTGTTTTAGTATACTGTTTGGAACAGTAATGTATTATATTTTAGCTGTCGTATATTTATATGCATGATGGGTTTTCTTATTGTTTATCTCTTTAATCAGATTATTTTGATTCTTGCAATTGGGAACTTGATTTTGTATATCTTTTCATTATACAGAGCGTTCAAAAAAAATTCTATACACCTGAATCGTGTGCAAGCATGTTTGGAGGCTCATGGGGGACATTTCCAACATTTGCTGTGAATATGTGTGTTAAAATGTGTGTGTATATGCTACGCCCTGTACATAGTGCTTTTATGCCATAAAATATAATAAATTTTGAGTAAAATAATTTTCTCGTTGCTTTCAATATGTGACAATTCAGGTGTATAGAGACTTTTTGAACGCTCTGTGTATACTAGTAGTTTTAAATTCTAAAATTAGCTGCACAATTTAACACCAGCGCAGGTAGTCACATTTATTAGCGTGACGTGAAGACTGAGACGTTTGCTGTTTCGAGATCGTATTAAACCACTTAGCGTAACGGCCCATTTTGTGAGCCTAAGCCTGCTCCAGCGCCATCTGCTAGCGACCGGCTGAACTAAGTCCAGCCTAGCGTCCAGCACAAGGATGTTACAAAATAGAGGATCTCTCGTACGTATCTTCATCCTATTAAATCAATGAAGCCAAAAAAATAGCCGAGCATCGGCACGTCTGATTGGCTACTCTTGTTTCTGCCATTGTCTGATTGGCTACTTTCGTTTCCGCCATGATTGTTGGCTCAAAACATTGCGATCTTATTGGTCGGAGTGGGCAGAGTAGGAATGGCGAAACTGTAACGAATGGCTTCAAGATTTTGTTGTAAAGGCAGATCCTCTATTTTATAATATGCATGGTCCAACACGTAGTCAGCGCTCTGCGAAACTCTGTTCCTAGCAGGCTTATCAGGAGCTTTCTAGACATAGTGTCCGTCATATCTTGTTTTTACGTGACTTCTCAGTTTATCTCACAACGCTGGTTGGACGCCGAAAATTGGAAAGCACCTGCCAGGAATCAAACCCGGGACCACGCGGACATGAGTCCAACGCTATAACCACTAGACGTAGAGATCGTATTAAACATGACAAAAAAAAAAAAAAAAACTCATATTCGCATTATCCCACTACTTCTTACAAGGATGAAGACATGTTTCCTCTATAAGGTAAAACTGTACGCTACCGCTTGGCAAATTCTGGTTTACCCAAACTCAAATATGTGATATTTGGCAGAAGCATCTTCAATGATATAATTCTTTTGGAAATCATTGCATGAATGAATACACAACTGTCAACCTCTACTAAAGCGCATCTCTGATAATTTGGTCGTTGGCAGAGTTAGGGATTTCTAGCTAAAATACCACAACAAAACGTATCATAATCAAATGGACAAGCCTGGTAGCTAGAAAGGACTTATTCTCTAAGGATTAGCTGTTGTAAAGAAATGTCAAGAGAATGGTGGTCCCAATACGAACCACGTAGTACATTCCCAACATGTTACACAGCATGATCGAAAACTTACTACGATAATTAGATCCTAAATGCTATATTTAATTATGCCATTTTCAACTTCCGGAACACATTGTAAGGGACTATTCAGACGAGAAGTCAAATTTCAAAATGAAATAATATCATATTTGATCGAAATTTGAATTATATGTGATTACGCAATGTGATATTTTACATATGATTATGCAATGACAAATTAATTATTATTTTTCCTGTTCTGTTTTTGCCTCACATGAAAATTTAATAAATTACTTCTAAATGAAAAGTCACTCGGGGCCTCAAAGCCGAGATGGAATTTTGTGAGGGTCCAAATTTGGTTTCGCCGCCATTGCCGATATAACTTCCACCTTGTAGAACTCTTAAGTCTGCTACTGTAATCAACGTAGTTTTTCAAGTTTCAGGAAAGATAATAGTTTTTTTTTTTTACTTTTGAGGCTATATAGTCCATCATCGTAGTAAATAAATGACAATAAATATTATATCCAGTCTACTGATGAGAAAACATTTTTTTGTATTGATTTAACTTTTGTTTGCCTCAGTAGAACAGGTGCAAGCATTCTCTCTATATACACATATTTTCTCTTATATCTTAGAAGAGTAAGAAGGAATATCGATCAATTGAATAACAAGTACAAGTAATCGAATAAAAGTAAACAAATATTTAATTGGACAAAAAATGTGACATTAAGGACTTCTGATGATTATGTTTATTATTTGGGTTAGCAACTTTATTGATTTTCTTGTTTGCCTTGTACCGTGCTAGGCAATGCGTAGTACAATACTGACGAAAGATTATTTCTTAGATAGTACCTCGTGGTTACAATCAGATTTAGAAAAATATATATACAATGTCTTAGAGAGTTGTTTTCTTAAAAGTATCATAGAGTAAGTTTTAAAAATATGTGATGTCATTAACCGACAAAAGCTAAAGGTCTAATTTATCGTCTGAAATATATATGATAACAATAATATAAAACAGAACTATAAAGGTAACCAAGAAAGTTCTGTCACTTTTTCACCCACCACTTTCGCACATCGATATGTCACCTAAGACGTACTTGGAAGATCAAAAATAATCCCCATCAGCATCGACGATCTTCTACCAACGTTCTGGAAGGCCATAGATTCCATCGCGGTAGAACTTGGTGGGCCGTGAAGCAAAGAAGATATCAAGTGCATTTTCCACTTCTACTAGGGATTTGAACTGGCGTCCTCTAAGGTGATTGAGGAAGGAATGGAACAGGCGATGATCGGACGGTGTAATGTCCGAGGAGTATGGCGGATGCAATAGTGTTTCCCATCCAAGGCGTAGAATGGTTACCTAGGTCATCCTAGACTCTTGGGGCTTAGCGTTGTCCTGTAACAGGAGGACCCCTTTGCTCCAGAATGCTGACCTGATATATCTTCCGCCCCGCTGCAGCGGCGTTTGACCCCAGTTTGAACTCGTACAGCGTACACGCCCTTATGAAACTGTGTGGAAGTCCTATGTTCACTTTCTCCTTACGCAACTTCAAGGCGTAACTGAACTGCCACAACCAGGTAGTGTGTTGGATATACCCACACCAACAACTGACCTTCGCCTTATCTCTACTCGCATTCAACTCACGGTGTGAGGGCCAATTGAACACAGATCTCTACAAAAAGAGACAGAACTTTCTTGGTTACCTTTACGAGAGACTCAGACATCTTCATCAAGAGATGAAACTCAATTGTTTTGACATTGTGTTCACTCTAAACAAATAAACTGATACACTTTTGAAAAATGTGTACGTATAAGCTTGTATCATTCAAATGTTGATTCTAATTAAAAGGTATTAATTTGTTTATATCTGATTATCTTCTCTTATGAGTCTACTTCTGAGTGTTGTCTGGCAAAGTGAATCGATGCATGAGTTCTAAATTCATGAACAGGATAGTCCTAAGATTAATAATGTATGATGCTTCATTTGAATGTACTGCCTCATTGGTCCATCTTAACATGCTATGAACATTCCTAATTTTCCATCTTCAGAGCCCATGCATGATTTAATGCAGTGATAGGCATTTGGGGGGGGGGGGGAGTGGCCCAAAGAAAGAAGAAAAATAGACGGGTCAATCTAATTTACATAAAAATAAGAATACTACAAATTAGAGAGCATTTTTCTCAAAACAAAACTGCCCATGGGCCCTAGTTTGCCCATCACTGATTTAATGAATGAATGATTATTGTTTAATTGGGACATTAGCATAGGGGGTCATAATTTAATGACCTCCACTTTCAGCAAGGTGATGTTCTCTTCATACATCGCCGTTCAAGTTCGGCAGTTCCATAATGATCTCTCTGGTGTATGATGGATTGGCAGCAAAAGACCCACAACTCAGTTTAGAAAGTCCATACAACTTACAATTCGCGCGTACTGCCTGTGGCGACACGACAAGACACATGCAAAGAAACGACATCCGCGATAACCGTGGACATCAAGCACAATGTAAGTGATGTCTGACTGATAAAACTTATGATCCGCAACATTCCAGAAGACCACTGTCAGACAGAACGCAATATTTTAAGATCCTGGGGTGTGAGTGGTGCTCAGCTGCATGCATGTCTGATAATAATCTGAACTACATAAAAAATAAAATTCAAGTTTCTTCTGTGTAACAAACTTTATTCCCTTGAAATATACACTTTACTTTAAAAGTTACAGAGTTTTACATTCACACATAACTTTTAAGACACCTTGTGCCAGGGGCGAATCCAGGGGGGGCGATCGGGGCAATCGCCCCTGCCCAGAAGACGAAACTTTCTTATTTTATATATATAAATAAAACCCATCCCAAAGTTTGGAGCCCTTAAAAGCAGCAGTATGACAACCCACCGCCCCCACCCCCCAGAAGTCGGTCCTGGATTCGCCCCTGCCTTGTGCAGTGGTTACTTAAAAGATAAGAGAAATAAAAATGAAACATCTGGTGTCAAGGATTGTAGATACTTTCTTAACATGAAAGATAAAAAAAGAAAACTACTGAAGGATACTTATGTTTCTTATTGAAGCATCAAGCCCTGATAAAAATTGCCGATTATTTTTCTTTTAAGTAAAAAAAAAATATGGGCCTATATCTCAAAATAGTAACCAAAAGTTGGAAATTGGAAAATTCCTTTATTGTGTCGTTGATAAGTTAATCAAGTAGAATGGACTTATGACGCAATATTACGCCGAGATTTCTTGACATTAGTTCTGTACACATGACGATTAAGTTAGTGTCGGACATTTACTATGAAAGGGCAAGGGACTTACTAGCTTGTTGAGTGCATGATGCAACTTTAATTCTGATGACATTTCTCTTTGCTTCTAAAGGGGTCAAAATTAATTTCGTTTTAGCCTCCAATTCAATACTTCAGAGATAACATTCTCAACCTTTAAAAATGAGGAAAAGTCATTTGGGCATTTTCCATTAAATTTTTCAACTCTCATAACATAGAATGATTTCTTTCCAATATGTTCGTTATTATCTGAAGACGAGTGCAATTCTTGTTGTAAGATTCCACTATCTTCGTTCACCAAAATAATAATAGCACTCGAATTAGTACAAAAATCGTATTAATGTGACGTCAATGCAATGTATTTGAGCTTCTTAAAATGTAAATATAAGTTGGGAATCAGAGCAAGATAAGCACTGGAAAAATACTGTTATGACTATGCTTGATGCATTCGTTGAATATCATATATGTTTTTTTTTAACAGATCATACTATTTTTTTTTCAAGCTCACGTGCAATTTCTCAATATGTACACGTGCAGGATATATGTATTGTTAAATAGGCTTAGTTCAATGAAAGTACATTTTGGAAAACACAGGATGGCTCAGTGGTAGAGTGTTTCATTCTGATGTGAGGATCCCAGATTAGAACCCAGGTCAGGTGAGTTTGTAGTGGACAACATGGTATTCGTGAGTTTTCTCAGGGTTCTCTCATTTTCTACCACATCATCATTCCACCAATTATTTTATCATATGCTTCACGGTCTTTTGGTAACCTCTTCGTTTCCCTTTCTCCCCTCCCTCTTTTTCCTGCCACCATACCTTCTTGTTTTTCATGATACAGTTCGTTCTCAGTCAATGTCCCATCCAGTTTCTCTTCCTCTTGTTAATAATATCTAAGATTGTTCTTTTCCCCCACCATTTCTAACACCCTCTCATTCATTTTCGGCTCAACCTAGCTAATTCTCTCCATTCTTCTCCACACCAACATTTCGAAAGTTTCAAGTTTCTTTTCCGCAATGTCCATATTTCTCACTCATACAGTACAATACTCCACATGAAACATTTTATGAGTCTTTTTCTCAACCCTTTATTCAAAGTTCCACAAAATATTCTTTTCTTCCTCCTAAAGGCTTCTTTCGGCATTCCTATCCTTGCTTTTATTTCACGTTCACACTTTATATCAGCACTAATTATACTCCCCAGGTATCGAAAACTAGACACTGTTCTATTTTCTCCCCCCCCCACCCCGGTGACCCCCGGCCCGGAGCCGAATAGCGTGAATTTGGAAATTAATGCAATCGGAGTTTCACCATTGATTCAGCGATCGCGAAAACTATGAATTCGACACTAATATGGGTCATTTTCTACTACTTTTACATGTCCCGGTAAACGCCCCCCCTGAGACTCCCCTGGTTCGAATTTTGACAAAAACGTTTAACTCTGGTCTGGAGCCTGGACCAAGGTATTCGTGACTAAAATTTGGTAACTCTCGGTCAATTTGTCTGGTTCCCAAGCCGGTTCCAGTAAACGTCCCCCCTGAGACCCCCTGGTTCAAAATTAAAAAAGGGGCTTCGTCTTGATCTGGGGCCTGGGCCAAGGTACCCCTGACCAATATTTGGTAACTCTCGGTCCACTCGTCTGGTCCCCAGGGCGCATACAGACAGACGAACTCGATTTTATTTATATTACGTAGATTAAGTAGAAGATAGAACGGCGTCCCTGTCGAACTTCCTTTCCAATTGCACTTCCGTCTGTCATTTCCTCCCTATTCTAACACTTACCCCTATATTGGTTCATATAGTCATTCAATTTATTAATCATCTGTTTCCTTTAGCCCAGTAAAGAGCAAACTACGGTCCGCGGTATATTTTGTAATCTGACAAATGAAAAAAAAAAACTAGTTAATTTGAAAGAGTTGTAGACTGCATTAGAAGCAGACTGACAGATGAGCACTTAACTTCACTTTTGAGAATCAGTACATCCCAGTTCGGAGTACATTATAAGAAACTTCAGTCATTAATAGTACTTAGTATTACATGAATTTTGTAAAAAGTACCATTGTTCTTTTTAATAAATTATATTGACCACTCCAGAGTTTTATTCTTTTCATGGTCCTATCTTAAAAAAAACACAGCGTATAGAGCTAAACTTTTAATTGGCACTCCTGTGTATTCTTACTGAATAACTTTCACTTTTGAAAAACATAAACTTTTAATTGTCTACCCGCTCTTCAATACACATGTTTTTACCTCTTCTTTCTTCTCTGTTTTATCCAAAATCTTCCTCCATACATCATGTATATTTAGTCCGCTATTCCAATATACATGATGTATGGAGGAAGATTTTGGATAAAACAGAGAAGAAAGAAGAGGTAAAAACAGGTGTATTGAACAGCGGATAGACAATTAAATGTTTATGTTTTTCAAAAGTAAAAGTTATTCATTAAGAATACACAAGTGTGCCAATTAAAAGTTTTGCTCTTAAGTGAAAGTTAACCATTAAAAGTTGCATATAAGGATGAATATGACTGGTTCATGAAATGACCTCCTCTCATTTTACGTATATAAGCTGTAATCTTAGAAATTGTATTTCATAATGTGTCCGAGGAAGGCAAAGTTAATTTGCCGAAACTGTAACGCTATTATTTATTAGTTAATATATGCTTTGGTCAGAATTTGTCTTATAATTTATACAAGAAGTTCCAAAGCTAGAATGAGTGGTATTCAAACATTAACTTAACTAAATTCTCAATGTTATTTCCGTAAAAGTAGTAACAAACTGTTAAAGCTTTAGTGATTATTAATTGCTTTGCTAAACTGCTTAAATTGACATACATTGTACCTAGATTTTTGAAAAATAAATTGCCATGAAATAAAAGGCTTGAAGCAGTACAGAGCAAAGTCAATTTTTCAATATTGAGTTCACAAATAAAGAAATTGTGTTATAAAAATGTGGTATATCAGGGATGTCCATGAGAGATTTCATAATGCAAACCGTATCAGCGACGTTTTGGGTGAAATAAATTATTTAACAATTTAAAATATTTATAAACTTTTAAATTTAAAGCAGAAACAACACCCGTTAATTAAATCCTTACCAAAAAATGAAATGAAATGAAATCTTCAAGTTTTACGTCCCATGATTATGCCGGCTAGGCTCAAGATGGTGATGATGAAAAATAAATGCAATGGTGAAATGAATAAAGTGGGAGGAAACGGGAGAACCCCGTGAAAACCCACGAACATGGTGTTTGTCCACCACAAAGCCCACTTGGTGCAAGTTGGGATCGAACTAGGGACCTCACGCACTAGAGGTGAATGCTCTACCACTGAGCCACCATGCCTCCTTCAAATCCGTACCAGGTGAGTGGGGACGGGGGTCTGTTGAAGATCGTATCCTTTGAGTTACAAATTCCTTTTGGCGGAACAAAAGTGAAAGTTTAGTAGTTGTAGTATAAGAAAACATTTCATTAAAAGCAGAATTAATATCAATTCATTGAAAACTCGCATTATCATCAAATAATAATTATTTATTGAAACATAGAATTCAAGTGGAACTGACCATAGGTAATATTTCCTTTCAATGTGTAGATGATACGGTTTTACTTTCATATTTATTTGCCATGTTAAAAAAGAAGAAGAAGAAGAAGTAAAATAACACACTATACTATTTCCTGAAAGTAGTGCTATACACTTAAAAAGAGTTCGGTGTAAGTTTTGCTGTTTGTTTATCTCAATTTGTTACACTTATAAACACAAACACTTGAAAAATTTATTTAATTAGTACAGACATCTTTTAAAGATCAAACAAACAAATTACTTTAAAATATCTAATAAACCCTTTTCCGTACAATTGAAAATAAACGTTTGCCCTCATTCAGTTGTCATATTCCTTCAGTTGAATTGAATGGGAAAGATAAGGCTATGGAGTACTTATACAAAAATGAGATATCTTTTTTCTGATATGAGAAAGGTAAACAAGAGATTATGGCCCAATCACTTAACAATGCTAGTTAAAAATATAATTATCTGATTCTGTCTGAAGTACCTGTGACTTGATGTATCATGTAATTTTTTTCTCTATTAACAAGTAGTACAACTATGATAATGTAAAAATTTCTGAGGAGGATCGGTGACAGTATTTTTATTATTGATAAAGAAACAGCTTAGTGTACATTGCATATGTAGATAGGAGTTAATATTTAGCTAGGTCCACGTCTCACTCCTAAAAAGGACGCTAAATTTTAGTTTCGTTAATAGTATAAAGTGTTTTAAAAAGTTATGTGGCTTCTGAAAACGTTACATCATTATTTTAACTATAAGGTACGTCCAGAAAATTTTGGAAATACCCCAAGATGGGACGAGAGGTTAGAGTGGGATGTGCTTGTATAGCAATGGAAGACGAACACGTATCCATAACCTTTTCCGGAGCACAGTTGTGTGTAGTCAGTGCACATCAGTGCACGAGAGAATGGTACGGTAAACATGGCTTCGCACTTACAGTCTCCCGCCGAGTGCAATCAGATATCAACCACTAACTGTCGAGTTGTGTTAAGGGTATGGATTGGATGTCACAAATAAAAATGCAGACGATCCACGGCAAGACCGCATCAATGTACACGGTGAATATCATAGTGGCCGACCACGGCTGGTTCGGATATCTTTGACTTTCTTCCCTACAACCCTGACATCGCGCTCAATGACTTCCACCTGAAGCTATTTCTGTTCGGACAAGGTTTCGATAGCGGAGCTGAGTTGCAAACGGTTGGATATCCTGGTTCCAGTTCTTGGCTGCAAACTTCTTTGACAAACATGCAAAAGCTGGTGCAATGCTACGACAAATACTTCAACAAGAATAATGAGTATGTTGAAAAGTAGTTTGTGTATCACTATCTCTATATTAATAAAATCATTTCCTTCTTATCTTCATCTTTTATTTTACAATACATCGAAACTTGCTCGCCACGTATGTTATCATCACTGGCAAGCAACTTGATGCTGATTGAAGCTTTTATAAACAACTGTCCTCTCCCTATCTACTACTTTAAGCATGAGAATTACCTTCTCTTAATCCCACACATAAACGCAATCTACTTCTCCCTCATCCTCTCTAGCAACACACTTGGTACACCCTAAGCAGGCTAATGGCCGGCATTGCTGACATTGGCCCAATATGGTTTAAAGTATATGTTGCCCAACCAAAAATTTGCTATCATTTATCTGACAGAGGCTAATGGTTTGGATGGATGGAAATAGATAACTACAAAAATATATCGGCCCAACGTAGTTTAAAGTTATGACGGCCAACCAACATTTTACAATAATTCATCAAACGGTAGGCTATTAGTCGGCATGGTTGGGAATAGGTAACTACAAAAATACGTTGTCCCAACATAGTTTGAACTGAATGTTATGCTGTCATTTATCCAACATATAGGCCAATGGGAAGTATGATTGGGAATAATTAACTAGAAAAATACGTCGTTCCAACGTAGTTTGAAGTGAATGTTAGGCTGTCATTTATCCAACATATAGTCTCATGGTCAGCATGGTTGAGAATAAGTAACTACAAAAATACGTTGTTCCACCGTTGTTTGAATGAATATTAAGCTGTCATTTATCCAACAGCACACTAACGGTCGGTATGATTGGGAATAGGTAATTAGAAAAATACGTTGCTCCAACGTAGTTTGAAGTGAATATTAGATTGTCATTCATCAATAGTAGGATAATGGTCGGCATGGTTGGGAATAGGTAACTACAAAAATACGTTGTTTCAACGTTTTTTTACAGTTAATGTTACGCTGTCATATATCCAACAGTAGGCTAATGGTCGGTATGGTTAGGAATATGTAACTACAAAAATACGTTGTTCCAACTTGTTTGAAGTGAATATTAGGCTGTCATTTACCCAACAATAGGCTAATGGTCGGCATGGATGGAAATAGGTAAACATAAAAATTTATTGGCCCAGAGTAGTTTAAATTACTTATTTGGCAACCAACCATTTGCAGTCATTGATCCATCAGTTTCGGCCTCGCACTTGCCAATAGCAAATGTTACTTCATTCACGGGAGCTACCTTAGGAATTGAGTTGGTTGGTAAATATTCGACAAGGCAGTCAGTTACAACGGAGGGCCATCATTGGCAGTTAGCTAGGCTACAATTTGCCACTGTTTGGGCTGCTTTGTGTTTTATCTTCCATTATATATTTTGTAATATCCTGATGGAACATTTTCTTCTCAAATAATATACGAATCAGCTTCTTTCTCTCTCTCTTTTTTTTCTTTCTTTTAGCTATCTCCAGTGCTCTTTTCACTTCCTCAATGTTTGCTAATACTGCTAATTCTCATAATCACACCAATCGGACATCATCACACTCAGTCAACGTCACATTCACGATATCGCGCTCTCTCGAATTTATGCTCACATCTTTTTAACACCACATTCATTCGACGTCACAAACGTCGCAATTTTGAGAGTCATTTATTCAACTTCACGGTCACTTCTGAAATTGAGATCAAATCAGCACGAGTTCTTGGCTCTTAAGCTATAATCTCATGAATTTGGGCACATATGCCTTAACGATAATTCATGTCCTTTGTGCAATTAGCAATCCAATCTTGGAGAACGTTTCACACACGACATCAGAAATACTCACAGAAGACTCTAGTCAGTTGGATTTCTTTTTAACGTTTGAAAGACTTTACCAATATAATTTTTAAAAATAAGTAGATCTTTACTTTATGTTATTTTCCCTATTAGATTAAAATGTTTCTATTAATATTGCTCATTATACATTCTACAGTAGCAGTTGGTACTGAAGCAGTGCCTTCCGAATAAGAAACATTCCAGAAATAAGCTAATAAAATTTTAAATACGAAAAAAAAAAAAGTTAAGTAATTGAGAGTATCAAGAAAATTGAAAAGGAACGCTTTATTTCACTTTTACGTTTCTTTAAAAAAGTAAACGTAATTCCTCCTTCGTTCAACAGAAAAGTAAAGAGAAACGCGTTCCATGGCTTCGTTCCTGTATAATAAATGAGTTTCAAGGAATGTGTTCTTACTGAACACTATCCCATGAATTTCAAGACTTTTTTTTACAACACCCTGTATATCTACATTCACTTTCAGTAACTAATTTACTGTTAATTGAATTGCAAACAAACAAAATATAGAGATTCACACTTTTAATCAGTCAAATCAAATTTACACAGAAAATTGTTCAATATGTTTGCTTATTATCAGATTGAAAGCTGATCAACGTACAATCAAAACATTGCGAGAATGTTGTACCGCCTCCACTATACTCCTGGCAATCATTACAATCATCCAATCATCAGGTCATGACATTAGTTACATTTATAAAAATGCTGTTTCACCATTTCATTTTTTGACATTATGTAGGTGTCAACAAAAGGATTTTTATCTCTATGCCCCAGACATTTAATATAACAAAATGTCTTCTATTTCAGAATAGATAATCGCTCCTAAGACAATGAAAAAAATATTCAAAATTACTGTTTTATGGTTGAATTGCGTCAGTACAATGGCCGTCTATGACCTTTGATAGCTCCTATCTCTAGACAATCTACCCGATATAACGAATAAGGCGTGGGAAGGGAGGGGAATTGTCTGGTGACCTATAAGTAACCTAGGTGCTTTTAAACTACCTCTACCACACCCTGATATCATGTAATCAGTCATACTAAAACTTTTCAGTCTATAGAAATAAATTTTGAAGAGATCAAGGGTTAGTCACACAGCATTCTACAAAGATTGGTGAATAGAATCTTTAAATTCTTGGTGTGACACTGATAATACGCCTCAAGCCGTAAATGTTTCTTTCTTTTTTTTTTATCATTTTACTTTGGAGATCGAATTTATCATAATCTGAGATAATTGTCCCCCAAAGTGTTCATTGAATTCCAATGGGATGTTGCGTGTTCGCTTATAACTGATACAAGTACTGTAGGTTTCATTGTTGCCATTTCAGGTGCTTCTTCTTTCTTTTTCCTTATTTCTCTTTCTTTTCTTTTTAAATTTTGAATACAGTGGACCCACAGCGTACGATTTCTCGGTTCACGAACAAGTTGAGTTGAGTTGATTCTGATTTAACGTCCCGTTCAGCAGTGAGGCTATATGAGACGTGGACCTACTGATTAACGTGGAATCCGAACCATATGAGCTCCCGCCAGGAATCGAACCCGGGTCTCCTACGGTTCACGAACAAGTTTTGTGAGCAATCTTCCCTTGGCGTACGAACAATATTTCGGGATATGAACACGCATACATGCCTAGTAATGGTTTCGCGCGTTTGTCGTAAACACTACCTTTCTGTGTTCAAAACTACTTTTTGTTCTTTTTTTTTTTTTACATTTTCGGTGATTTTTTTTAGTCCTCATTCTGCTGTTTTATTTAGCGTTCGTTAATTTTCTGTCTTTAAAACGAACGATATGTTTTTTTCTTTCTATATTCTTCACCACAGAAAAGCACTTACTATGTTTCTGTGACTAGAACAGATTAATTGTACTTGCATTAAAGGCTGTGTGAGTGATGTAGTTAGGACCACGCACCGACTGTATCCAGATTGTCCTAGGTACAGCTCACAGATGACGAGAAGAACCCTAAAACAGGGATAGCGGGGAAAGGTCAACGATACGGTCAAGCCCATTTTCGGTTTTTGAGGTGTGGTCTATACTTAGATGTCGTCTGCTACTCCGGGTAGTTATCTGTGTGTTATTCCGTGGTGTCATTAATTGATTGATTTTAGTTTAGCGTCCCTTTCAGCAGCGAGGCTATATGAGACGTGGACCTACTGATTAACGTGGAATCCGAACCACATGAGCTCCCGCCAGGAATCAAACCCGGGTCTCCCACGCCAAATGCGCGTATGCTAACCGCTTAGCCACGAGAGAGCTCCGTGGTGTCATTGAAACCCCCGTGCGAAAAGTGGGCGAGCCCATACCTACGTCACACTACTTCTGCTAGGATTCTTCTCGTCATATGTGAGCTGTACCAATTTCAGTCTTTTTTTTTTTAATGCTCAGATCCACTTCTTCAGTTTCGGCATCTGCACACTAACTAAAATGGGCTATCATCATCGCATTTTACTTTTCTTTAACCTTTTTCATCATCCTTTATTTTCTATAATTGTTAGGAAGAAAGGGAACAAGGAAAAGGGTGGGAAGAACGAGACGACAACACTCAACATCCAACAACAATGAACAAACAAGCAAAAGAAAATAAAATTTCAAAAACAAAAAGGACTTGAGCTTTCTAATCCTACCCAATCAATCATACATATTAATTAACAAAAATTTGATTAGGATCAAATTCCTACCTGATTTTATTATCATATTATTTAACAAAATTTGATTACTATCTAGCTACTATCTAAATTGTCGTGTATATTAAGTTAACAATTGTTTAATATTTCTCCAAAACCTACATTTTCTATTTTCGTTTTATTGGTTTTTAAGAGCATTAAAATAACATGAAAAATTTTCCTGTTATACTCTGACCTCCAATCAGATAATTTCGGTGTCTCCTTACTGCTAATTCCCTTACCTGTTCTTGGTTCTCACCTAAATGATTTTCACCTCTGTGTGTGCTCCTCTCCAGTGTCATGGTTTCCTCTCTACGATTAATAATCACTATATACACACATCACTTTCACTAAACACTACACTTTTTTATAATCACTTAATTGTCATATCGTTAAAGTTGGTTCCCTTATTTTTTAAAAAATAATTATGGCTGTATTTGTTAATGTAGCTGTATTATTCATTGATCTCGGTTCATCCTGCACATCAGAAACGGACTGTGAGCATCGACCCACTCGGAACACTTAGTGCATGCCCGGGTCAGTTCTGTCCTTCAGCTGCGTACACACGGACTGAAAGTTTCGCGCTATCGTGACCGAATCGCGAAGCGGCTTCGGGATCATGCTCTATTTCCGAGTCTTCGTGTCACAATTTGGGATATTATTTTATACAATTGTTTCTATTACATGGTAAGGTATATTTTCCCCCCAGATTTGACACTCATTCCATCACCATCGCATCACAGCCACGCTCTAGACCATCCTGAGTTTCTTACCAGTCAAAGACCGAGAATGCTCTAGACACTCACACACCATCACTCAACCTCCTTCCTGGGAGCGCGGAATACAGCGCTTCCAGAAGTTTCCTTCGGTCCAGGAGAGAAGAATCCTCATTCATTCCATTTTCCATATTTTAGGTCCATAGTAGTTTGTTGGCATCTTTTCGCCCATATTAATGAGGCAGTTTGGGCGATATTTCTGACATTTTAGCAGTTCCTAATGCACGTTTGAAAAAATGGATACACCCTTTTCCGCATACTAATGACACATAATGAATGCAGGTACGGCCGGAGGTTGTATAAAGAACATGACACATAATAAATTGGTTTCCGGTGAGAAAGAAATGTTAATTGGACAAGCAGAATACAGAAAAGACCTTTCGGAAATAAAATATGCAGATCACACACGTAGAACAATTTAATATAAAGTTGGATTGGATGTTGTTACTTATATGTAGCTATGAATTGTGTAAGACATAGCAGGTATATATAAATTATATTGTACAGAAAGTTAGCAGAATGCGCCCCGGGAATCGAACCAGAGCTCTTCCACGTGAAAAGCCGTACGACAAACATTTTGCTTAGCAGATGTTGTTACTTATATGTAGCTATGAATTGTGTATGACATAACCGGTATATATAAATTATATTGTACAGAAAGTTAGCAGAATGCGCCCCGGGAATCGAACCAGAGCTTTTCCACGTGAAAAGCCGTACGATAAACATTATGCTTAGCAGATGTTGTTACTTATATGTAGCTATGAATTGTGTAAGACATAGTAGGTATATAAATTATATTGTACAGAAAGTTAGCAGAATGCGCCCCCGGGAATTGAACCAGAGCTCTTCCACGTGAAAAGCCGTACGACAAATATTATGCTTAGCAGATGTTGTTACTTATATGTAGCTGTGAATTGTGTAAGACATAACAGTTATATATATATATTATATTGTACAGAAAGTTAGCAGAATGCGCCCCCGGGAATCGAGCCAGGGCTCTTCCACGTGAAAAGCCGTACGGCAAACATTATACTTAGCAGATGTTGTTACTTATATGTAGCTATGAATTGTGTAAGACGTATAACTGATATTTAGAAAGTATATGGTAAGAATTATTATTATTATTATTATTATTATTATTATTATTATTATTATTATTATTATTATTATTGTAAACTGTTGTGTTTTGTTTCATAAACGCTAGTGTAACAATGAGGGTATATGGCGACAGAACGTTTAACATTACCGCAGATTGAACTTATTTCATGTTGAAATAAGTTCATGTTTTTCATGTTGAAAGCTAAGGCAATAAAAGAGACCCGAGATTGTTTGAACATATTACCCAGGATGAAATGTAGTAGTGAAGGTAAAACGGAAACTTTATACTTATATTTTGTAATTGGAAATCGTAATACAGCAAATAACTAATTCTTAATTTATTTTATTGTTTTTAGGTGGTGAAGGAAATAAAAAATCTTAATAGAAACACTGGAGAACAAACCTTATTTGTGTGAATTGTTTGTTGCGGAGGTTGTTAACGTAAAGGAGTTACAGATTGGTCTTAAAATATGGATTTACTGAAACCGTTGGATCTTAGTTGTATGAAATATCGAAAATATTGGATAATGTGTGATATGATTATTGAATACTGAAATATCGACATAAAAGGTATTATAAGTTTTTACATCCAACGAATATACTGGCTAGACTAAATGAGACGGTGATGATGAGAAATTAATGAATATGGTGGAATGAAGGAAATGGGAAGAAGCAGGAGAATCACGAGAAAACACACGCACATAGTGTTTGTGCACCAAAAAGCTAACTGGAAACAAGCTGGGATCGAACCAAGGACCCCATGCACCAGAGGTGAACGCTGTATTGCGTACCCACCATAGCTTTTTCTATGTATTATATTTGGATGAATAAAAGTACGCATCTATAAGTTGGTGGAACGAGAATGTAGGCGGAAACGGGAGAACTTCACACACAATGTTTAAACTAGAAATACACTTTGAATGAAGGAAAGCATTTTGTTTTAGAACTGACTTATTTTTATGATTAGCGCTATTTAATGTTTATGAAACCGGCGGGAGCTCATGTGGTTCGGATTCCACGTTAATCAGTAGGTCCACGTCTCATATAGCCTCGCTGCTGAAAGGGACGCTAAACTAAAATCAACTCAACTCAACAATGTTTATGAACGAGGAAAGAAACTTACTGTAGCAGTTATTGGAGAATTCCTTTGAAACTTTGAAACTCTTTATACAAAACTAGGTGTTTATATAACTTCATACATACTAGTAAAGAAGATATATTTAATAACACGTAATGTACGTTAGGGACAATTTGACATTATTTAAGCAGTGTAGGTAACGACTCTTAAGGCAATACAAGAGACGGACAATTATTTGACAGCGCAGATTAGTTTTATATGCAGATGGAAACAATTGCTTTAAATAAGAGATAGCACTTTGAACGTATAGATTGGTTAAAATTGCTTTACTTTAGAACTCATAACATTAAGTACAAGGTAACCAACACCATTGGCGATAACTATTAGCAGGACTGTGAGCGATGGGAATTAGCGTGTTGGAGAGACAGATACATTTTGCGTACATAATAATAATGAGTATGAATATTTGACTTTGGCACCTAGAAGATTATGCAATCAACATTTTATAAATGTTTTGACGGTTGCATATAATATTTACAGACAGTCTGATACGATTTTGTATTTTATTTGAAGTGTGATTAATGTTTTTTTTAATTAAAAAGGGGTATTTTATTTATAGATCTTGTTTGTAAGTAAGAAAAACAAGGAAATATTCTTGTAATGGTGTTATAGTCGCTAGAAGCGAAATAATTTAATACCTTCTATTACAGGTAGTAGCTAACATGTCCTTTTTTACAGTTGAAATAGATATCTGTCAATTTAAACTTTAATAAAAACTAGTCTGAATTTCGATAATTTTAAACTTTATTGTAATTGTTACAAATGCATAAGAAAATAGTATTTTAATGTTTTAGTTGTCTGCATATACAGTGCAGATATATTTGTGAGTGAATACATGACATACAGTTATAACATATCAGAAGTGATGTACTCCCGAAATTAGATCTTCCTAAACCTTAAAGAGATTATATTGTGCAGTTTTCACTTATTGAGTTAAATTTGGTAATTTAAGACGAACTATGGTTTTGCTCTTTATCCACTGCAGTTGTATTGGATTGAAATACTGAACTTACTATATCTGGATTTTAGTTACTGTTTTACTGGTTTTATGAATGATTTGGGAGGGCTGTTGTTTAAAGTGGAATTTGACCATTGCTAATGCTTGTAACGAGAAACTATATATATATATATTGGGAAGTGTGGACTTTCTTTTACGCAGATGAGAAGTAGCCTGTGTGTAAGACAGCAACACGAAAACGAATATTTGCACAACGAATTGAATTACTATTGCTTACAACAAGATTTATTTTAACTGTACCTGGGACTTTTGATTGATAAGTAAATTAGTAAATTATATTTTAAAGCGGTGTTGAGATTTATTTTGTATTAGGTTATCGACTACTGTTTGGATTATTTTTAATTTATGTTTTATATAACAACAAGGTTATAAAGAACAATGTCTATGAAATGTATAGAAATATACAGGAAAATACTTCTTATTAAGATGATAACGTGAAATACTTATTCCATTTTATATAGTAAAAGGACAAGATTGTACTTTTGTGAATAATTACCTTGGACTTGAAAATCAAATACAACCCTTTTGTTAGACAACCACTAGAAATCCTACGTATAATGAATTGGCACACACTGCAGACGCTTTACTTTTATTGATCCTGATAATAAACATTGTATGGTAACCTCTTGAAACTTGTAGACCCACAGTGAGGTATACTCGGATATGGGGAGAGCACTATGACTCAGTGGTAGAACGACATTTTGATAGTCGTGATTTAAAACCGACCAAGTGAACTTTGTGGTGGACAACACCTTCTTTCTCCTGGTACTTCCATTTCCTACAGCATTCATTTACGAAACTCGTGAAATTTGGCGACTAGCGACTCGAGAAATTTCACTTCGTGGATACGAGTTTCTTCTTTCTCTGACTTGAGGGCAAAGCGAAAACATTTATTCTGGCATGAGTCTTATATACTCATCTACTCGAGACATTTTACAAGTAGGTAACGTTGAATGGTTAATGATTGTAAAATGTTGAATATGAAGAAAGTGGTAGGAAATGGAGAACCCCGAGAATATCCACAGGGTGTTGTCCATCACAAATTGTCACGGTCTTGGGATTGAACTAGGGATCCTCGTGCCAGATGGGTGCACTCTACCAATGGATCAAACTGTTTCCATTTAAAGAAGTATTCCGTACAGTGATAATTAAGAATGTTGTCTAATATTTTTCTCGTAGGTTTTCGTGCTCATGTTGTTAAATAAAGAATTTTTCTACTAGCGTTACAATGGATAAATCATGAAAGTGATTATGTATAAGAAATAATAAATATTAAATGGGCGTATCTCTAATATTAAAAGTTAAATAAAATTGAATTACTCGCACACAAATCGTGTTCAAAGAATCAATATATATATAAACCTTTCATCCCCACCTGTATCACCCTCCTATAATGCAACTAGATAGTTCGTTCGTTTATTATAGTTTAAGTTAAATGCTTGTTGCGATGAAATTTCAAAAAGGTATTAACAGTCCAGATAAAGAAACATTTCGTATTTTGAAAGTTCATGTATCGCTAATTTTGATACCAACAGATGCCTCGTGAAATTGTTGTTGTCCACCAGCACCACTACCCATGGAATTTTTGTCCATCACAATTGCACATGTTCTGAGATTGATCCATGTACTACCATTTTACAAACACTACCTGGTTCACTTTTCCAGTTTTAGCTACTGGCATAAGCATACGAACTCATCATCTGAGAAAAATAATCGTTATATTTGATGTTCAGTCTCAACCATGGATAGTCTCAGCTTGAAAACAGAGGCTGTTTACCTTAATTCTTTTGCACGGTAGGAGTTTTCAAGTTTATTTCACCTCAGCGTGTTCTTATTTTCTTCATTATGTTTAACGTTTTACATTAAATTTTAAAAAGGTTCCAGCGAAAACATTTCTTCCAACAGGAGTCTTATACAACCACCTAATGGCCCTATAATTTTGAATGCAAGTGTATAAAGCTGTAAAATTAAAACTGTAATCCGTGCACCATAGGTAGTCCTTGAAATCTATCATTCTGCTCCTCTTAAACATTAGTCCAGAAGAACAAAATAAAATTCATGGAACCTTTGTATCACATAGTATATTAAGAATCTCAAACAATTATTGATACTACTGTGGGATTGTAAAATATTCTTCATCGCCTTCAAAATCCTTCACCTCTGGCGCGTGATGGATCCATTGTTCGATCTTAGCCTGTCAAGGCATAGAAATCGTATTATTATTCAATTCAAAATCTTTTGTCGTTGTAAAATTCTATCGAGGAAGTTGAGATTTTAATATACATCGACAATCGTACCTGTTATACTATATATTATAAAACATGATAGCTTCCTTACTCTGAAGAACGTCCTTTAGGATAAGGGATAAGCCAATTAAGCCAATAAATGAATGCTGTAGGAAATGGAAGTACCAGGAGAAAAAAGGTGTTGTCCACCACAAAGTTCACTTGGTCGGTTTTAAATCATGACTATCAAAATGTCGTTCTACCACTGAGTCATAGTGCTCTCCCCATATCCGAGTATACCTCACTGTGGGTCTACAAGTTTCAAGAGGTTACCATACAATGTTTATTATCAGGATCAATAAAAGTAAAGCGTCTGCAGTGTGTGCCAATTCATTATACGTAGGATTTCTAGTGGTTGTCTAACAAAAGGGTTGTATTTGATTTTCAAGTCCAAGGTAATTATTCACAAAAGTACAATCTTGTCCTTTTACTATATAAAATGGAATAAGTATTTCACGTTATCGTCTTAATAAGAAGAAGTATTTTCCTGTATATTTCTATACATTTCATAGACATTTTATCCTTTACCTCAAGGTATTGAGCTCTCTAAGCTTTATTCTTTTAAAAAGCATATACCAAGTAAGGGTCTGCACATCCTGAAATTTGTTGGAGGGTGGATTCTGCACTAACAGTCACTGCGTTTAAGCATTATTGAAGTAACATTATTCTAGTTGCAATAAAACGACACGTAATTTTACATTATTGTCATCTATATTCTCAGCAAAAGAGTACACTAACTTCTTTTTATAAGACATCAAGAGTACAAGGGTATTGTAACATCGAGTTTTCTACAGTATATCACACATTTCTCTCCTACTGCAACCATAATTTTCTTAAAAAGTTTTGAAAAGAAAAGTTTTAAAGTCTTCATATCATAAAGTAAACACAAGGTATCAAGCTCAGTGACTCTTGTTCAATGGACAACAGTTCATCATTCAGTTACGTTGGTAATGTCTGTAAAAAACTCTAACATTAAGTATTAAATACTTTCAGTTTCCTACCATATTCTTCGAAAACAATTATTTTTTCTTTTAATGCACTGCTTCTTAAACACGGTTTCTTCATATAGCATACAAACAACTAAAATTATTTTTTCTAATATCAGTTTATTTCTTTAAAAATACATAATACAGTTCTCTTGCAATTACAATAATATAAAAATGCTATATACTAAGTGATTAATGTTCCATAACAGTTCATATACACAGCAACTGCATTAAAGTTATCTCTATTGTGGTTCAAAACCCATATTACTGTTATATTGTTCTTTATAACCTTGTTGTTATATAAAACATAAATTAAAAATAATCCAAACAGTAGTCGATAATCTAATACAAAATAAATCTCAACACCGCTTTAAAATATAATTTACTAATTTACTTATCAATCAAAAGTCCCAGGTACAGTTAAAATAAATCTTGTTGTAAGCAATAGTAATTCAATTCGTTGTGCAAATATTCGTTTTCGTATTGCTGTCTTACACACAGGCTACTTCTCATCTGCGTAAAAGAAAGTCCACACTTCCCAATATATATATATATATATATATATATATATATATATATATATATATATATATATATATAGTTTCTCGTTACAAGCATTAGCAATGGTTCAAATTCCACTTTAAACAACAGCCCTCCCAAATCATTCATAAAACCAGTAAAACATTAACTAAAATCCAGATATAGTAAGTTCAGTATTTCAATCCAATACAACTGCAGTGGATAAAGAGCAAAACCATAGTTCGTCTTAAATTACCAAATTTAACTCAATAAGTGAAAACTGCACAATATAATCTCTTTAAGGTTTAGGAAGATCTAATTTCGGGAGTACATCACTTCTGATATGTTATAACTGTATGTCATGTATTCACTCACAAATATATCTGCACTGTATATGCAGACAACTAAAACATTAAAATACTATTTTCTTATGCATTTGTAACAATTACAATAAAGTTTAAAATTGTCGAAATTCAGACTAGTTTTTATTAAAGTTTAAATTGACAGATATCTATTTCAACTGTAAAAAAAGGACATGTTAGCTACTACCTGTAATAGAAGGTATTAAATTATTTCGCTTCTAGCGACTATAACACCATTACAAGAATATTTCCTTGTTTTTCTTACTTACAAACAAGATCTATAAATAAAATACCCCTTTTTAATTAAAAAAAAACATTAATCACACTTCAAATAAAATACAAAATCGTATCAGACTGTCTGTAAATATTATATGCAACCGTCAAAACATTTATAAAATGTTGATTGCATAATCTTCTAGGTGCCAAAGTCAAATATTCATACTCATTATTATTATGTACGCAAAATGTATCTGTCTCTCCAACACGCTAATTCCCATCGCTCACAGTCCTGCTAATAGTTATCGCCAATGGTGTTGGTTACCTTGTACTTAATGTTATGAGTTCTAAAGTAAAGCAATTTTAACCAATCTATACGTTCAAAGTGCTATCTCTTATTTAAAGCAATTGTTTCCATCTGCATATAAAACTAATCTGCGCTGTCAAATAATTGTCCGTCTCTTGTATTGCCTTAAGAGTCGTTACCTACACTGCTTAAATAATGTCAAATTGTCCCTAACGTACATTACGTGTTATTAAATATATCTTCTTTACTAGTATGTATGAAGTTATATAAACACCTAGTTTTGTATAAAGAGTTTCAAAGTTTCAAAGGAATTCTCCAATAACTGCTACAGTAAGTTTCTTTCCTCGTTCATAAACATTAAATAGCGCTAATCATAAAAATAAGTCAGTTCTAAAACAAAATGCTTTCCCTCATTCAAAGTTTATTTCTAGTTTAAACATTGTGTGAAGTTCTCCCGTTTCCGCCTACATTCTCGTTCCACCAACTTATAGATGCGTACTTTTATTCATCCAAATATAATACATAGAAAAAGCTATGGTGGGTACGCAATACAGCGTTCACCTCTGGTGCATGGGGTCCTTGGTTCGATCCCAGCTTGTTTCCAGTTAGTTTTTGGTGCACAAACACTATGTGCGTGTGTTTTCTCGTGATTCTCCTGCTTCTTCCCATTTCCTTCATTCCACCATATTCATTAATTTCTCATCATCACCGTCTCATTTAGTCTAGCCAGTATATTCGTTGGATGTAAAAACTTATAATACCTTTTATGTCGATATTTCAGTATTCAATAATCATATCACACATTATCCAATATTTTCGATATTTCATACAACTAAGATCCAACGGTTTCAGTAAATCCATATTTTAAGACCAATCTGTAACTCCTTTACGTTAACAACCTCCGCAACAAACAATTCACACAAATAAGGTTTGTTCTCCAGTGTTTCTATTAAGATTTTTTATTTCCTTCACCACCTAAAAACAATAAAATAAATTAAGAATTAGTTATTTGCTGTATTACGATTTCCAATTACAAAATATAAGTATAAAGTTTCCGTTTTACCTTCACTACTACATTTCATCCTGGGTAATATGTTCAAACAATCTCGGGTCTCTTTTATTGCCTTAGCTTTCAACATGAAAAACATGAACTTATTTCAACATGAAATAAGTTCAATCTGCGGTAACGTTAAACGTTCTGTCGCCATATACCCTCATTGTTACACTAGCGTTTATGAAACAAAACACAACAGTTTACAATAATAATAATAATAATAATAATAATAATAATAATTCTTACCATATACTTTCTAAATACCAGTTATACGTCTTACACAATTCATAGCTACATATAAGTAACAACATCTGCTAAGCAAAATGTTTGCCGTACGGCTTTTCACGTGGAAGAGCCCTGGCTCGATTCCCGGGGCGCATTCTGCCAACTTTCTGTACAATATAATATATATATATATATATATATATATAACTGGTATGTCTTACACAATTCACAGCTACATATAAGTAACAACATCTGCTAAGTATAATGTTTGTCGTACGGCTTTTCACGTGGAAGAGCTCTGGTTCAATTCCCGGGGGCGCATTCTGCTAACTTTCAGTACAATATAATTCATATACCTACTATGTCTTACACAATTCATAGCTACATATAAGTAACAACATCTGCTAAGCATAATGTTTATCGTACGGCTTTTCACGTGGAAAAGCTCTGGTTCGATTCCCGGGGCGCATTCTGCTACAATTTATAATATATATACCGGTTATGTCATACACAATTCATAGCTACATATAAGTAACAACATCTGCTAAGCATAATGTTTGTCGTACGGCTTTTCACGTGGAAGAGCGCTGGTTCGATTCCCGGGGCGCATTCTGCTAACTTTCTGTACAATATAATTTATATATACCTGCTATGTCTTACACAATTCATAGCTACATATAAGTAACAACATCTGCTAAGCAAAATGTTTGTCGTACGGCTTTTCACGTGGAAGAGCTCTGGTTCGATTCCCGGGGCGCATTCTGCTAACTTTCTGTACAATATAATTTATATAATTACCGGTTATGTTATACAAAATTCACAGCTACATATAAGTAACAACATTTGCTAAGTAAAATGTTTGTCGTACGGCTTTTCACGTGGAAGAGCTCTGGTTCGATTCCCGGGGCGCATTCCGCTAACTTTCTGTACAATATAATTTATATATACCGGTTATGTCATACACAATTCATAGTTATGTATAAGTAACAAGTTCGCACTGCAAGCAAAATATTTAGCGTACGGTTCTCCACGTGGGAGAATACTCATTCGATTCCCGGTGCAATGAAAAAAATGTTGATTCCTTGTACCCTCCATATTACATTATACTATATCTTAGTCACGTTATAATTCCATAAAAGTACACCGAGTCATATCATTTTCAATGCCGGAAAATCCGCAATCAATTCCCGATTAAAGCCAAACAGTTCCGTCCCCTTATACTCCAGACAATTACAATATGTCCCTTTCCCATATAAAAAATGAACAAGTATAATACAAGAAAACTACAAAGTTAGTCCCTACTAATGATTTTTTCTTTCGGTGTCTTCTATGTATCAATTTTCTTCTTCCAAGAGTATATTTGCGTTTCTTATCTCTTATACGTTGTACGAATCATGTAAATAAGATCTCGAAGTTTCCAGTACTTTCTTTCACTCATTCCAACGATCCAAATTTCTAGAATATTCTCCAGCAGCAGCTGTCGCGTTACATGTGCTGCATATTAATGAATCCAACTTTATATTAAATTGTTCTACGTGTGTGATCTGCATATTTTATTTCCGAAAGATCTTTTCTGTATTCTGCTTGTCCAATTAACATTTCTTTTTCACCGGAAACCAATTTATTATGTGTCATGTTCTTTATACAACCTCCGGCCGCACCTGCATACATTATGTGTCATTAGTATGCGGAAAAGGGTGTATCCATTTTTTCAAACGTGCATTAGGAACTGCTAAAATGTCAGAAATATCGCCCAAACTGCCTCATTAATATGGGCGAAAAGATGCCAACAAACTACTGTCCATTTAGTTGGTGCTTTTGCTGTGAAATGTTTTTTCTGTATAGTACTGAGTATTTCTCTGCTGCATCTTCCAGGATTTTATAATCCTCTTCATTTTCCAAGGCAGATTTAATATCATTCTGTCTAATTTGGTCACGAATTCGCATGTGCTCCTCCAGCAACGGGCAGCACAGAACACTGTATTTAGTTGTACTTTGTTTTCCATATTTCCATATCTATCATGTTTTTTTCTTTATTGATTCTATAAATATGGGTTGAGTAGGGGCCATGTCCTGTTAGGAAATGAATTAGTCCTTTGTTGGAATTGAGGTAGTTCCATTTGAGTCGCGTCTCAACGTCTGGAATAAATGTAAATAATCTTCTTGATGTTTTATCTGCTTGCCAGTCCTGTATTCATTTTTGTTGAATTTGTCTTTCTATTTTATCTAGTTTTTCTGCTTTGGTCCCTAAAAATTCTTTCGTCTTACTTAAATTACCTTTATTATAACAATACGTTACCGCTCTCTGGATTACTGTTAAATACATTGGTTTAAAATCCATCAAAATATACAGTGCGCTGTTCGGTGTCGTGCTGAAAGTGCCATTGAGCCGAATTAAAAGGTTTCTTTGTGGGCCATTTATTTTTGCTTTTAAGGAGTTATTCTCTAATAATCGATATGCCCATGCGCTGGAAGCATAATTCATCAAGGCGCCTAGGATTACCTTCTGATAAGTCTTAATTAAATTTCTCGGTAGTTTATAACTTGTTTGAGCCAATGAAATGAGTTTACTAGTTACCTTATGACCCTTTTGAGTAACATAATTAATATGCTCTTCAAAATTCAGTGTATCGTCTATCATAATCCCTAAATATTTAAATACTGGCACCCTCTCGATCTTACTGTTACCTATTTTAATTATTGGGTTTCTTAATAATTTAGTTTCAAGAATCATGTATTTCATTTTTCTCTCAGAGATTTTTAGCTTAGATTTTCCACACTAATCAAGTAATTCGTTTATAATTCGTGCTTCTTTTCTTTTCAATTCTGTTCGAGAGTTTTCTGAGATGATTATAGCCAAATCATCAGCTAAAACAATTACTCGTTCAGTTTCTTCTAATTGATTTAATCTTTCTAAATATGGCTGGAATTCCAAATTCCACGTCAATGGTTCTAAGATCAAGTCTTCCGGACATCGCTTTTGTGCAATAACTTTGATATTTCCCAAGTTCTCATGGATGACGATCTGTCTATTCAAGAGGTAATTTCTAACTATATTTAGTTCTTTTAACCTTCTTGAGGGATGACGTCCATAAGTTATCGAACACCTCCTCTATGTCGAAAAAAGGACCAATGCATATTTTCTTTCCATGCTACGTACTTTCCTTAACTTGGTATATAAATGCATTTAAGGCATCTGTAGATTTGCCCTTTCTGAAACCATATTGCAAACTATCATCTTCAATATTCCTATGCCTTTTAATTCTATTTGCTATTATCCTTTTAAATAATTTTGAGATGTTTCGCAGAAGACAGATTGAACGGTAACAACTCACTTCTGTTAAATCTTTTTCCTGATTTTTTAACAAAATTAGTAATTTCGGTTCTTTCCACAACGGGTGAAATACACTCATGTCCAAAATGATTGTCGCATATCTATAACTGTCTTCTTTTAAGAATATAATTTGATAATGATTTTGCAGGGTACTTTTAATACTGATACTATGTATATAATCGGGAAATTATATTTGTGGTAAATATTATAGGAAAAGAATTATAAATACGAAAGTTAGAATGAGTAAAAAAATGTTGCTAAATGGACAAGAAAGTCTTATTGTTCTTATTTACTGCTTTTTTGACATGAAATTTCCTACATATGTCTTTGCCGATTATACACATACTAACATTATAAGGAATACTGGGCGAATTCGCTATCAAATTATATTCCTACAACAACATATTTATAGACACGCGACAATAATTTTTGACATGAGTGTATCTGCTTCTTAAGTAGAGTGTTGAACAATTTTGTTAGATATGGAGTCCACATATCCTTTTTACTTTTGTAGATCTCATGCACTATACCATCTAATCCTGGAGCTTTTTTAGTTTTTACTTTATTAATTATTGTTTCAACTTCCTCGTTGTTCGTTAGTTCGATATCTTTGTAACGACCTGATTTCGTTACAGTTTCTTTTCGTTTATTGTATTTTATTTTGTTTGATTATTTCCTGATCTGTCAAATGGTGTTATAATTTTGTCAAATGGTGTTATAATTTCTAACGTTAAATAGTTAATTTTCATAATATTTCTAGTGTGCTGTTGTGCTGTTGTTTTCTCTATCTACACCACATAATAAGAATTGGATTCTATAGACTATGAATTTAATGCCAATTCTTTTCTTCTTCTTAACTATGATTTGTAAAATAACTGTACTCAATTATCATCAAACAATAAGATTTCAAAAATATTTTGTTTAGCTGTAATTATCGTTGTCTATTTTGATTATTTAGTGCATAACATTGAAAAATAATAATTAATTGTGCCTAGATCATTATTTGTTTAAAAATATCTTGGAACTAAGTTTATTTTGAATTATTAATTGACATATCTAGTGAAATGATCAACTTCAGCTAAGTTTCTTGGGCTCATTCTCTTTGATGAGCTAGAAATTGTAAATTCCTTTAACGAATCATGTTCAACTGACCGTTCGAATACTAGATTAAAGTTATAGATATTCAAACTGATAAATTTTGTGCAACAGTAAGCGGAAAAGATTATATAATGGGCATGAATAGCATAATAAATGAACTGAAGGTTTTGAAATCTGGGTTTTATTTAAGGATTCAAATGCAAAAGAATGACATCGATTACGGTCAGTTGTTTCAACATCTCTCTTCTTGTACATAAAGTCTATCACTTCTGTAACATCTTATCTGTGTCTTCGATCTGATGCCTTGCCCTACTGCAACGTAGCTGCAGATGCGTAGCAGTGTGACAGGAACTCGAGGAACGAATAGTGACAACGTACCCGTTTAATGATAGATTGGCACACAACATCTTCTTCTGCTGCCAATGTGATGGGTAGCAAATATTTGCTTCTTTATTCTTTCTGTTGTTCCGTATCGTCTTCCTGATTATCTTTGGGGAAAAATGTTGCTAAATTTCGACAATGTGTTCTCTTTAGTAGTAATAAATGAGCGATCTTCATTTTTTTTAGCGTTGATAGGGTCAGAGGATTAGTTTTTTGCATAGCAAGTTTGTAGGGGAATCCCCAAGTACGGATCCATTTCTAAATTATTATTTAGAAAATATTCCCAACTTACTTTATTGGCCTTTAATACTTCTTGTGTGTATTCTAGTTTGATTTCCCTGTATTCATTTAATCTTCTTTTCAAGACTGTAGACCAGGTTACGTGATAACTTTTCCTGGGTGAGTGATGTAGTTAGAACCACGCACCGGCTGTATCCAGATGTCCTAGGTACCAATTTCACAAAGGCTGGGTGAATCTTAGAACTGCACTGAAACAAGAGAAGAATTTAAATATAAATACATCCCGTAGCGGTATTGAACTTACCGAACACACTGCCAAGGCTCTTCACTTAGCATGAGGCCACTTAAATACAAAAAGAATATGTATTTGTATTTCCATTTAATACCCAACACTGCAACTTCAAGCATTAGATATTTCTATTGTTTTTAAATAGGTATCATAAACCTAAAATAATCAAATGTTATACAGTATATTACTATTTTATTTTATTTTATTTATTTATTTTTAAAAAATAAAATGATAATTCCTTACCTGACACAAAATCGAGCATTCACAAACTATTTCAAGCAAATCAAAATTAAATTATTAGTGCATACACTTTACACATCTGAATGTGACTAGAATACATATTCGGATTAAGGGGGGTTTAGAGGGACTGTAGCCCTGGACCTCCAGCTGGTCAGGAGCCTCCATTCTGATCAAAATCTCAACTGGTTATCTAAAAAGAATCATGAAGATACAATCTTCATCATAAAATAAAATATGACCAAAAATATAAAACATATTTCTTTAACTTTTCTGCTGTACTTTTACAGAAAAGTATTAGGCGAAGTCAGTAGGAGCCACATATTTTTCTAGCCCCGGGCTTCCACATGGGTTAATCCGGTCCTGCTGGAATAATATCGTGTTCCGCATAGTCTATCCGGAACCTGCTGATGCTGACATCAGTAATGGTTCATGCTCTACTATTTCAGAAACACGATTCTCTATGTTTATAAAAAGTGCGAAAGTCGTGTAATGTACTACAATATTTCTGTTTATTCTTCAACTATCAAAAGAGATTTAAAAGCCATAGTTACTGTTTCTAATAGTAATACTAATTGTTAATTACTAGAGCAACCCACATTATGCTTTATTTTTTGTGTAATTATGCTTTATTTTTTCCAAATTATTCTTTATTGCTAATTTCAGTCGTTGTTTTATATTAATCGTGTATAATGTAAAATATTTACTATACATTAAATATTCTAAATATCTTGATCTATTTATTAATATTTTATGCAACCAGCTTCTTTCATAGCTATTTAATAAAATTTCTACTTCATGCATTGTAAAGAGATATGCTTTACTCGAGTCAGTTTTTGTTTCACTTGTGTGCTCCTTAGAGGTGCATATATACAGAAAGTGAAAGTAAAAGATATCACCAAAAAATACAGGAAGTGCTCAAGCTCAAGAGGTACACATAACAATATAGTGGAGTTCTTGTGTACTATTCATTGTTAGCGGAAAGTTTTCTTCATTTCCTTTTTTTGTCCACATTAAAGGATTACACCGAAAACTTTACAGAAATAAAAATTAGCTTTTCATTGTTGCATTGTTATGTTCTCAATGATTTTGCTTTGTAAATATTGGTTTTAAAAAATATTAATTTAGTATGTATGTTATGTTAAACTTGCAGTTAAACAGAATTTTCCAAGAATTGTGCTATATATTTTAAATTATGCCTTATGCTTTATTTTCTAAAATTATGCTTTATTATGCTTTTAAAATTAGTTTCTTTTGGACCCTTAAATAACCACAACCATGTTCAAGGTACCAACCATATGTCTAAATTGCTATTGTGCTTTTTATGCTTTTGAGTTGCTCTATTAATTACATTTGCTATCTTTTTCGTTCGATTATGTAACAGCTTCTCTCTTATTTTTCAAACTTAAATCATATTCATTGACATGATAAATTTAATAATGTTACTTGATGTTAAACTTTTTTGGTCAACCCATCAATGATTTTTTAACATATTAAACATTTGTGCTATTACGATCTTCTACGAAAAAAAAAATTCTTCTACGAATGAATTTAGGATTGATGGCTTGAAGTTAGCAGCTTGTTCCACTTATTTTACTGCAACTGTTTTATTTTTTGTTATGCGCCCAACCGAAATTAACTGCTGTATACCTGTTTAAACAGTCCGCTTTCCTTGAACTACTCGGTATGAAGTCACAAGTATCGAAGTGGAGTACTGAGTACTGACCTATTCCTTCTTTACTCATGACAACTTCTGGTACGTTGCCTGAGCAAATTTGCACAGACACTCTTAGTACACGAGCAAGATTCTAAGGTTGCCTGATGTTCTTTATAACCAGTCTATGTACTCGTAAGTATGTTTCATAGCTAGCCTCTGTAAGTTCCTATTTATAGCCAGCTTATATATATGTTTTTGTGGTCAGGCTCTGTAAGTATGTACTTTTAGTTGTCCTACTTAAGTACGTACTTCAAAGCCAGTCTTTGTGCGTACGTATCTGACAACGCGTTAGCTTATATTAGAAAAATTGAGAGTATTCAAATAATCTGCTTTTGTTGGTGAAGGAACGACGACAAATACAAAAATAAACTAAAAAATCTTAGACTTGACTTCACTTATAACGTATAATTCGTTTGTTGATAATTTCACTATTATAATTGTAGTTATTTTACTACTAAGTTTGGGATTTTGTCTGAAAATACGTGTTTGAAAACAACTATGATTACTCAACTTGGTATATTAATCCGTTACACTTGATAAGGAAAAAAATAAGATAGGTATCATTTTTCTAATCTAAATTTTATGAGTCCAAAAGTCAATATGTGACCTAATTTTGTTATAAATGAAATTAGGTCAGAATGCTTACTTGTTGCAAAATTTTCGATTTATAAATAATAGTAATAAAAAGAAATAAGAAGAACATAAAAACGTAAAGCAATAATAATAATACCAATAACAATAATAATAATAGACTACAATAATAATAGTGTATTCTAATATATATTAGAATACTCTGGTAACCCTGCAGTTTTATATGTATTAAGTAAACCATAAGACTCTTTACTATGTAAAACTTTGTGGTTTAAATAAAGTATACCACATCGCGTTAAATTTTCTTGTTTGCACTTATTAAATTAAATCAAGTCCTGCTGCAATCATTACTAAAACATTTATTTTTTTAAAAATGGCCTACGAACAAAATTATAGTAGGCGTTTTCGGAAAACTTCGAAGAAAACTTACCTCTAAGACTAAACTATTTCTTATTGATTTTTCACTTGAAGGGTTACTATTATTTTTATTTATAAAATTTCAACAAAAATCGCCTGTGGGGGCACGGTGGCTCAGTGGTAGAGCGTTTACCTCTGGTGCGTTGGATACCTGGTTCGATCCCCGCTCGCGCCAAGTGAACACAGTGGTGGATGAACACTATGTTCATGGGTTTTCTCATGGTTCTCCCGTTCCCCCTCATATTTATTTCTCATCATCATCGTCCCCTTTAACTTAGCCGGCATAAGCGTGGGACGTAACTTAAAGATTTCATTTCAAAAATCGTCTGACTTTTTTTTGAGAAATCATCTGAAAAATCCTTCCAAAAATAAACCATCACTTTTCAATATTTTCAGAAAAACCTAATTACTCTACATCATAGGTTTTCGAGAAAATAAATAAATAAAAAAAAAAAAACTTGGAGATAAAATAAAAATGTGTTGATATCTTCAGAACAAACGGCTTACGCCACTTTACAGGATTGTTAATTATATACTTATTCATGAAATGTGAACAAAATGGCCTGACTAGTTTCTGGTTAAAAAAAAAATAAAAAAAAGAACTCAAGAGTAGACTACCCGCTATGGATTTCTCCAGAGGAATTAGCTTCAGGAGAATATTATAGGGCTTTTAGTATATGTTTGTAAAATATGAACAAAATCGACTGAGTAGTTTTTGAGAAGGTCATCTGAGTAAAACTCATCGCCAAAAATAAAGTACTCTTGTGAACATTTTCAGCAGAAACGGCTTATGCCCATTATAGTATTGTTAACGAAATATACACAGTATTTATGAAATATGGATGTAAAGTTTCCAGTTCCCTCTGAATACCATATTAACGGTTCCCCTATAAATCATTCCGTTAATCATAATGGTCTTGGTGTTATTTTTGACTCGAAACTCACGTTCTCTGACAACATCCCTTAAATAGTTAAGAAATCAATGCGTATGTTGGGGCTTCTTTACCGAATTACTGAACTACGCACTGAGCAACATTCTGTAAAACACTAATAGCGCCCAAGATCGAATAATGCTCTCCCATATGAACCATGGCCTTACGTACACATCTCTCTAAGCGTGATTCTATTCTCAACTTCTTTATTGCTATAGCATGCTTTCGTGTTCCCGTAATTCGAATATTGCCTGAGGAGAAACTCTTTCGATATCTTGCTATATAGACCCCGGGAGTACGCAGAAATAACTCTGATCTGAAATTTCTTAATACAATGTTTAATGGGAACTTAAGATCGCAAACTCTACTTCAAGAATTATCCTTAAGTGTCACTTCCCGCAAAACCCGAAATAACCCCCTATTCTATCTTGCCCGCCCCAGGTTGGTAATTATACAGAGGTCTATTTTTCACAGAATACCAAACTACTCGTTTTATAATCATCTAACAACTGATGTAGACATTTTTTTTCGAGCTACCCGGTATTTGACAGAGTAATTAAACGCATGGTTGCCAAATAATATTACTTTTGCACTCTTTGTTGTACTCTGTGTCGTAACACTGCTGTTGCTATTGTTGTTGGTACTTTATTCCAGTTTTTCTTTTTCTTCTTCTTTTAATTATTAAAGCCAGTTTGTATCATCTAGTATGTAAAATATTCTGAAGAAACAACTCAGAACTCTTGAACACAGAATCAGGTAACAAAGATCGATTCATTGATTTTATCATTCAGAAGAAATTTGTAGAGAACAAGAGTATTTATTAGTGTAAAGGAAATTGTGACATTTATATTTACATAATGAAAAAAAAATGAATGAACTGAAATCTGTCAATTTTATGTTCCGCAGTTATTGCCGGTTAGACTAAAGGAGACGATGATAATGAGAATAAATGAAATGCTGGAATGAAGTAAGTGGGAGTAAATGGGAAAACCCTGAGAAAACCCACGCAGATGGTGTTTGTCCACCACAAATAACTCTTGGTGCGAACTCGGATCGAACCAGGGATCCCAAGCACCAGAGGTGAACGTCTACCACTGAGCCACCGCAACCCAGCACAATGAAGCAAAATCGACTATAACACTATATATACATTGTAATACTACATATGCACATATAGACTATATACAAATTGATATCAGCATATGAAATCGAAATATTAATTGACAAGATGAAATATTGTCTGAATATTTTTTTTTATGATTGTCACTTTTCACAAACAGAATTACTTACTTGTAATGTGCTATTATGATATGTATCCTGGAAAATCAATAATAATAAGATTTATCATAAATGATCATTACTCCATGCTGTTGAAAATGTAATATTTCGAGATATGAATCGTATTTATACGTCAATCATTTTATTAAGTGGCTAGTAAATGCATGGTAGACTACATGTCTATAATTGTCTCTAAGTGGAATCTGCTACTTTTAAAAGCATTATCTTTTTACTCGTGTATTTAGCAAGCTTTGATGCACTCACAGTATACGTGACTAAGCTGTTGCTCAGCTGAAACAATAGACAGTTATTTTCTGTGTGAGTTTTGCTCATCTAACTGTAATAATTTTCCTTATTCAATAAGGATTAAGGATTAGTTTTCTATAAAGACATGAATGTTTTTATTCTGAGGAACTAATAGAGAGACTGAATTCGCGAATTAAAAGGAAAAATAATTAACCGAATTTCGAAATTTTGTGGTCATTTATTTATTTTTGTATCCCAGCAATAAGCTTTGATTCTTAGAAAAGAAATTAAGGTAATGACACTGCACTAAATTCCTCATTTCTTACCATACTGCAGTTATTACCAAAACATTCATTTATGAAATATGAACTAGATTATAACAGGCTCATATGAAATATTTTGGTTTGCATATCTTTGGTTCTCGAGTTATTTTCTTTAGAAGTTGGGGAGTTATTCAAGTTCAAGCCGAAAGTTTGATAGCATATAAATCAAGAACCAAAGGCCTATACACCACTATATACCATACTCCTATTAAGCTTCTTAAGGCCAACCAAGTTTTCAAACTTGGTCTATTGGAGATCTTTTGTTCCTGAATTATTGACCGAATATTTCGGAATTGGACTTAACAAATCTGTTAACGGAAGTAAGTGGTGTGTATTTATAATGATTATTTGGTAAAAATGAATGAAGATTTTTTTTTTTTTTTTGCTATAGAAAATTCACTAGTTTGAAAATACGTCACGTGTAAAACAGATTAATAAAAGTTGAGTACGAACAATATTAACAGAGAGTAGGATTTCAAATTGACTAATATTTGGAAAGATATCTAGTAATACGTATAATTTCATATAAGTGTTAAGGATAAACCGTTCCAATGATTTCTACTTTTTGAATTAGATCTAATATTGAAAAATACATACGCTGCAAATATCAATAATTAAGAAATATTTAAAATAAAATTTTCAGAATTAATGATAATTTTAGGTCATTATACAAATCTCATTAATCATAGTATCTACTGACCCCTTATTAGGGGTCATAATGAAAGGCTGTATAATGTATGTTTTAGTATGAGTTTCACTTTGATTGACGTGATTGACGTGACTACTATTGCTGGCCACGAATGACATATTTTTAGCACCACAAAATTATTGGCTCAAAAGATCCAATTTATTTCAATCAAAAATTTTCTTGTACGCCTTATATCTGGAGAACTACATATAATGTACTCAAACCCAAACTATCACTTAACTCAGTATAATGTGCTTATTCCGCAGAAAATACAAAAAATCGATTTAGGGGACGTTCAAATATTTTGTGACCCCTGATCCAAAACCTAATTCTTGGCCAAGATCGCAATCTTTTGATGCATTTTTTGGAGCATCCCTAAAATTCTTGTTTTTATTTCATATATGCTAATATTATTGTAGAATTTCTTAGTTATATATTACACATACTTGCAAATGCTCACACTCGTTATTGCGGACAAATATGTTTGCTTTTTGTTTCTGCACCATTCGTATAGAGTTTATCTGAACACGAAGTCTCACTTGAAATTTGAAAGCCTCGTATGGGTATTTTAGTGAACCATCCCCACCCCTTTCTCTTCTATTTTAGGTCAAACGTATGAAAAGGTTAAAAAACGTGTTAAGTCAAATTACCAAATTTCATATCGCTAATTTATTAAGGCCCAAATTGGTTTTCCCAATGCCGGTACAAGTTCAATAATCTAAGGATCCACCTTGACCCTCTAACTGCCTCTTAATGAATTTAGAAAAAGCAATGCATACACTAACACAAATACACATAACAAGTACACTAATACACAATATATCATTACAAGAATAAAATACAAACGTGCTCTGTGATATATATATTTTGTGGATGAAATGATACCAGAACTAACATTACACACAAAAATAAATAATTTTTTAAAAAATGTACGAAACTAGATTTTTAACGCAATTACATTAAGTCTCTGACACAACATTAATGTCAAATTTAAAATTTAAATAAACACAACTCTAACTATAAATTTAACATTCTAAAAGCCTCCGCGCATATTACGTTTTGGATATTTAATGTTCTTATTTCTTTAATAGTATGAAAAATCAACTGAACAATGATCCTGGCATCCACAAAATAACACAAGACATAGACTCCTACAAAAGATCAGACAAAAACATCAAAGTCAATTTTAAAAAATTCCCACAACAAGAATAAATAAGTTTTATACATTTGGACTAAATTACAATAACAGGATAATTAAGAAAATATAATTAAGAAGAAGAAGTTACATATTCTACTTGAAGAGCAACTGAACTACATTAGAAAATAAAACCTAATTGGAATTCCGATACTTGGGATAACGCGTACCAAAATGAACGACAAACATTAAAATACAATAATAAGTTAATTAAAAGTGCCAAAACAAATTAAAATAATAATTCACTCTTATTTACATTCTCATAATACCAGATAGTATGATAAAATTACTTTAAATTTTCACTGTCATAAATACATAAAACTAGTTAGTATAATCTAAATGTGCGTTTAAAATTTCTATATTCGATTTTAGCGCTATTACAGCAAAACGTTTTACAATAAAATTAAGCACATTAAGTTTCTTAAAGAATTTTTTGGCGCTTTTGGTTATCGCTCCCCTAGAACCAATAACAATTAGTAATATTTCCCATTTTTTTTTATTATCGTTAAATTTATCTTTTAAAACTTCATACTTCTTAATTTTTTCTTCTAATGCAATTTTCTCCATGTTGCCGTCTTCAGATCTAACTGTAGCATCTAAGATGTATCTGTGATTGAGATTTTCGATAACTAGATCTGGTTTAAGTTTACCATTTACTCTGTCAAATTCCAATTCTTTTCCAGTCTTGAACCCCTTAATTGGACAATGTGTCTCCAAGATATTAACAACTTGATTATGTCTAAAAATTCTGGGATTAGCATGTTGGATACATTTGCCCACTACGTGGGCAATTGTTTTTCATGGCTCCTTACAGACTCTACATTCAACGTTTAAGTTTGGCTGGGCTCTAGCAAGAACTGCCCTCACACCATAAGTATTCGTACGCATCTTTAGAGCGTCAATAAACCTGTTATCTGGGAGAACACTGTCATCGAAAAGAAAACATTTAGAAATGGGGTTATTGTGAAAGTACTGAATACCTTTGCCCTGACTTATTTTATCCTTCCACATATCAAAACACTTATCTTTTAACTTAGACTTCATCTGGTTAAGCACTACTAAATTATAAGATCTTTCAATATTTAGTTTATTTACTATCTTCTCTTCTATTTTATTGAGCTTGAATACCATCACCATTTCTTTCAAAAACTGATCATTTTCTAAAGACCGCAATGTATAGATAAATTTCATCTGGGCAAGCAACATAATATTGTGAATATTAGGAAATCCTAATCCACCATCTCTTTTCTTTGAATAAAAAAAGTTGTCCACAATAGAATTCACCAAATGCAACCAGTTTTTCAAAAACCTTCTAACTAGTTCATCAATGGAGTTTTAAAATGACGGTTCACTAAGAGTCGCGATCCAAACGTAGAAAAACTTGGGGAGCAGATATGTTTGCATCAAATTAATTTTCTGCCGCGGCTTTAAGGAAAGTTTATCAAGTGCGCTCAATATTCTAGCTAGCTCATCTAAATGGTACTTCTTTTCAATGCCCGTGCATAAAGTATATTTGCAGCCAAGATATTCGAAGGCTTCGTCCACTTCTAAATTTCTTATACTACTATCACCTAACTTGAGATTACAATCATCAATAATCAATGATTTTCTGGCTTAACACCAAACGACAAACATTTGTCCACAGTTATTTTCATATCTAATTTTTTTACCAGTTCATATACTAATTCTAACATTTGCTCCAGTTCTTGCAGCGAATTACCAACCAATAAGATATCGTCGGCGTAAGCAAGTAGGGGGATCCGAACATTCTGAAAGCTAAAACCCATCTGTTTTACATCCAGCTGCCTTATCACATTATCAAGTACCAAATTAAATAACAATAGACTAAGCGGGTCGCCCTGTCTGACGCCACGTTTAATCTGAATGTTAACATTAGCAGTACTAAATTTCGTTTGATTATTTTTATACAAGTTGGTAACTGTATTTACATAATTTACTGGAATATCTCTACATCTCAAGGCCTCAATTATAGCTTCATGTGGAACTGTATCGAATGCCTTAGAGATGTCAATTAAACAACCGTAAACAGGTTTAACTGTTTTACCCAACTTCAATATAGTGTCCAGCATGATACAATTTACAAGAGTCGAGTTACCAGGTATAAAAACTTTTTGAGCATTATGTGTTTGACAACACTTCTAAGCCTAGTATCGATTATACCCATGAAAACTCTACATAATAAAGAGAAGATGGTCAAAGGACGCCAATTAGTTATCTTAGTTAATTTTTTCCCGGCTTTTGGTATGAGTACAGTTTTTTTCTGTCTCCAACTAACTGGAATGTACCCTGATATATTTAACTTGTAAACTTTTACTAAGATATATATTATATCCTCCTTATCAATATCCTTCTTATTAACTTTATCTAATCCAGGTGACGACCCAGATGAGATACCTTTTATTCTCTTTCTAACTTCTTGAAAGGTGATAGGTTGCTTAAGAGTATGTTTTTCATCGTCTGTTAACTGTTGCTTAATCATTGTCAACCTGTTTTTACCTGGCTTTCCCCATAATTCATAGTATAATTTACGAATTTCATCGGACTCTAAACAAACATTTTCTTGATCATTAAGTATATCCCTATCATTAAAAACATATTTAGCTAGATGACCTGGATCCCTATAATATATACTCTGTACATTAGCATACTTATGCCGAGCATTGTATCTATGTGTTTTACTTGTGCCTCTATTTTCATTTTTCATTTTCCCATTCCCCATTTCATTTTCTTTCTCTTTAATAATTTCTCTTATTCTATTTTGATATTTATTGTCTATACCAGCCCTCTCTCGTTCAAGCTCAATGATTCTACTTTTTAATTTTTGGTTACTAATCTTAATAATGGAAATTTCTTTCTCCTTATTCTCAACTTTTTGTGAACAGTCTCATTAACAGTACATATCTCATTCACCCAAGCTTTCTCTTTTTCAATTAGTACATCTTTATTACTTAATTCCCTTTTCATATTATCAATCTCAATTTCCAACATATGAATTTTACTTTCCAATATTTCTATTTTTTCCTCTTTTTCACCTTCCAAAGCATTTATTTGACTACTAACATCTTTTTCTATACTTTTTCTAAACAAATTTTCAGTATTAAGGACATCTTTTAAGGGATTCCGAGATAAGGACATCTTTTTGTAATAGTTACAACCCCCGTTCTCCCCTCCCCATCAACATCAAATTTCCAAAAATTCCTTCCTTAGTGGTAGCATAGTCATATATCCTATGCACTGTCCAAATTTCAAATTTCTAGCTTAAGCAGTTTGGCCTAGGAATTGATTACTCAATCTTCAGTCAATAAGTCAGAATTTCTTCTTGTATATATAAATATTAATGAAGCTCTAAAGATGAAAGAACTTCAAATCCCCTGTGAAACGTTATCAATTAAAGCCATAACAGTAATAAAAACGTTTAAAATCCAAATATTTCTTTTCTTGTAAATTTTTTCATGCAAACTACGTTGTATAAATTGTATTAAACATTTTATAGTTGTATAAAATACTAACCCGCCGCGTTTGCTCGGCCTACGGACTCGCATTTCTTATGTTTCAGCCTTTGCATCAAGAGTGAATTTCGTGCGTTCGCCCTTAATACTTCATTAATATGATCAGCTGGGGTCTTTGCCCCTAGACCCCAGCGTTTACTTGGCCTACGGCCTCGCACTTCCTAAATCCATAATTCTACCGAATTTCATGTTTCTTTTCCTATTTTACATACCTAAAATATAAAATTTTGTATCCCAAGAAAACACTATTATATTTAAATGACATGGGAGATTTCTACATCCCCTTTTAGACACCTAAAAAATAAAAGTATTCACTTTGGGCAATTTTCCTGTGTAATAGTGCAGAAAAGCTACCATCATGCCAAATTAAATCATTGTAGTCCTACAGGATGTGCCCAATAGCTTTGAGATGTGCAAGGTATCCCATATAAATAACATGGGAAAGATTTTTCAGTTCCCCATAAAACCACTCTAAAGTTGGAAACCTTTAGTACCCCTAAAAATTAAAAATATTCACTTTGGCAATTTTCCTTGGATTGGTCTCAAAAAGCTACAATAATGCCAAATTTCAACTTTCCACCTCAACCGGAAGCACTCGTCATTTTATTTCGGTGGGTTCATGTAGTTTTATAAAGTTAGGATTTTAACTGTAAATGAAATGTGTAATGTATTAACGATAAAATTTTAAATACATTTAGGATAATAAAAGGTTCAAGTTTGAGCAAATTACATATCTAATTATAGTATTTAGTAGAATATAGTAAAGTATTTGCAAATTTGTAGAATATAGTCTATACGTTTACAAAACAAACAATCTGTACTGTGTTGAAAACAGATTTAATGAAAAAAAAAGAGGGGGTATAAACACACACTAAAAGGTGATATTCAAATAATATACACTTTCAGTGGGGGAGTGTGTCGAAAACAGATTTAATGAAAAAAAAAAAAAGAAAGAGGAACCATTAATATGTTTCCAACAACTTGTCCTAAGGGACAATGGATATAGAAGGTAATGAGACTTTTTAATTGCAAAAAAATCATCAAGTCTTTAATGTAAAGTTAAAATACTGATAAAATTGGGCAATATAATGGGATTCAGGCTGACAGAGAGGAGAAAGGAAAAAATCACGGAGACAGCCGAGACGTCAAGAGTGATTTTGAGTTAGCCATGTAGAAAGGAAGAAACCACGGACTTTGGGTGAGAGGTTTCCACATTTACCTGTAAGTTTAACTACCTCCTCAGGTAAAAAAAAAAAAAAAAAAAAAAACCTCAGCTAAAAAAAAAATCTGAACCATCGTAGTAGGTTTCCTAGCGAAAATCATATTAGTAACTTATAACGTAGATATTGTTCAAATAATCGCATTATGTACATGATGTAAATAAAATTGTAGCTAAGCATCTTGAAGTAAATTAAGGTTCTTTACTTCTATGAAGAAGAAATTAAAACCTGCCTCTCATGCTCTAATACGACAGCGTGAAATACGGTTTCTAAAATCATCTGCCAAACCTAACTCTAGATATTTAATTTAACCATTTTTATTAATCAGTACTTTCAGAAAAGATTATAAGGCAACTGACGTTAAAACTTTTTCTGCGAAAAGCAACATGCATGAGTTCGTTGACGAATAGGTATCCTGAACACATGATACAATGACACTTAGAAAAAGAAGTATTGAGAATAAAGTTTACACAGTTGGCTATATACAAGACAAAAATATGTGTTCCAATATGCAAACAATTAATCATATAAAACATATCTCATAGTTGAACATGATGCCATCTTTCTAAGTTTCTCTTCTTTACATACTCTAAAAATAAACGCACATTGCAATTTTACGTTTGAGTATTATATTTTTTGTACTTTCTATATACATGTAGAGCCAGTCAGAAATTAATCATAGGATAGAGAGCCTTTGACCTAAAGTATGACTCGTACATTCAACAACAAATGAAATTGCAATGCGTGAGATAACTTGCACTTAGCCTTCAGGGTACGGAGATAGCCTATTTGTATCGTGCACAAAGGTAGATAAAATACATTCAACACAATATTTCTTTGTTGTAGAAGTTCTGTAACACTTACAATAAGAAAACAGAGCAGACATTCATTACTTAAAGATACAATTCTTACTTGTCAAGTTTTGACGAGACTTTACCCATTTACACAACAGCTTTTTTTCTTTTAAATTATAATTTTAACCCCACTCATTCTAGCTTTGGAATTTCTTGTATAAAGTAAAAGACAATTTCTGACCAAAGTATATGTTATTTAATTAATCATATCGCTACAATTTCGGCAAAGTATCGTTGCCTTCATCAGACACATTATCTGGAACTTCTTGTATAAAGTAGATGACAAGTAGTTAAAAAGTTAGAATGGGTGGTGTTCAGACAGAAGTACCTCTAAGTCTGAAAAAGAGTATAAGCGGGTGGAAGAACACAAGAAAGAAGGAGATATCTAAGAAATAGCAAGATAATGTATCTGATGAAGGCAAAGACAGTTTGCGGAAACTTTATGTAAAACTCTTGTATAAAGTTCATTATGTAATTAGCGACATTTCATTAAAACTACCAAGTAATAAATGTAATATTAATTCAAGTTTCAGGTCAATATCTAATATTTCAAGTTAATACTCAAAAAACTTGAAATTCAGATATTTAAAATTCTAAAAGACAAATTCTGACCGAAGCATATACATTTAATAAATCATATCGCTAAAGTTTCGGCAAACTGTCTTTGCCTTCATCAGATACATTATCTTGCTATTTCTTAGATATCTTCTTTCTTGCGTTCTTCCATCCGCTTATACTCTTTTTCAGACTTAGAGATACTTCTATATAGAGAGGTATATATTAGAATTCTTCGTAAATTAACAATTAAAATGATAGAATGCTTTATAAAGTAACATTACGCTGCTGATATAATCAACACCATTATTTGCCTAAAGATCAAAAAGTTATGTACTAGACTTCTAAGTTAGCCTGTATTTTCAGTATTTAGGCAGAGGAATGAAAATACCAGCTAATGTTAATTTGCAAGATATTCCATTGTTTGAGTAATAAACTCGTAAAGCATTTTAAACATAGAGTATGATTAAAAAAATTATATAAAATTAGTTATATAATTATGAATATTAGCCTAAAGTTGATCTTTTAAAATATGCTATAGTTTCAGTAATTAACTTTGCAAAACACTTAAGACTGAAGCGTATTAAAAATTTATGAAACATGAAAATGATACATTCTCGCTCAGCATGTATACGATCAGAAATCAGATTGGTTGATAAAATAACCATATTCTGTCTTGGTCTTTTTCACTTTTCATCTTAGTAACTGTGTTGCAAAAAATAAAATAAAAATAAAAAATAAAAAAAGATAATATTTCACTAATGACCTTGTGTACTACCGAAAAAATAAACTGATAATATTCTGACATTGATGCATTGAACGTGTGTAGAATTTTCTCCCTCATTTATATATATATGTAACACTAATATTTATGCAATTCAGACTTGATAAAACTAATTCCGCATTTTTGTAGCCAAGTGAAAATTCAGAATACATTGATGCATGAAGAACGTCGCAAGATGGTACAAAAACTTTAAGGAAGAACTTTAGAAATCATTACATATTATTTCTTAGGCAATTAATTACAATTTCTAGTTATATCATGCGTCTCACAAATGATCGATATGATAAAAAAATACAGTCTAAAAATGTTTTTCTTGTATGAAGATTATTTGATTGATTGATTGGTTACGGTTTAATGGGGACATTGTAACTAGGCTAGTTTTGCCCGTCGCAATCAGGCTAACGACATGCTGAATATTAAAATTTCAAAATAAATTTTCTTAAAAGATCTAAGGGTGTCCACATGAAACCTCCCTAATTACAAATATTAATTTGTGTTCAGTAAAGAAAGTTTATACGAATTTTCGTTATTTGTTGCAGGTACAAAGATGACAACAGCATAAGAGAGAGCGTAGTGTGGTGTGGTTGGGTGAGACTAAATCACCAATTACCGTGCAAAGGAACTTCAGACGAAAGTACCAACGAGACCTACAGACGTCAAGACCATTAAAACATGGTTTGAGAAGTTTTTAGCCACGGGGAGCGTCATCCGACAGCCTACCTCGGGCAAAGCACGAAAGTCTGAGGAAACTGTGGATGAGGTCAGGGAAGACTTCACCAGAAGCTCAACAAAGTCAGTTCGCAGAGCGTCACGCGAGCTGAACATCCCACGTTTAACGGCCCGTAAGGTGCTCCAGAAAAGACTACGTTTGTATGGTTATAAGGTGCAAATCGTTCAAGTGCTACGGCCCGATAACCTACCAAAACGAGCCATTTTTGCATTTGAGATTCTGGAACGGATCGAAGATTTTCCCGATTACTTAGGAAGGGTGATTTTCAGTGATGAGGCAACTTTCCACACTTCAGGCAAGGTGAATCGTCACAACGTGCGCATTTGGGGTTCCGAACCCCCATACGTTGTTCGTGAATATGTCAGGGATAGCGAGAAAGTGAATGTCTGGTATGCTTTGGAACGCGACAGAATTGTCGGACCATTTTTCTTCATGAAGAACACAATAACTGGCCCTGTTTATCTGGACGTGCTTGAACACTTTGCTTTTCCACAACTACTGCCTTTGCAACCAAACGTGATATTACAACATGATGGGACGCCACCGCACTGGTGTTTAGATTTTCTTAGGCTTTAGATCGAAAGTTTCCACAGCGATGGATTGGATGCGATGATCCCACTTCTTGGCCACCGCGATCTCCCGACATAACCCCTATGGATTTCTTTCTATGGGGCTATGCCAAAGATAGAGTCTACGCCACATCTGTACGTGATATTGCTGCTCTTTGTCACAAATTGAAAAAACCATCAACTCGATCACACCGGACATGCTACACAACACGTGGCTGGAGATTCTGAGAGCTACTAACGGTGCCCATACAGAAGTGCATATCTATAGACAAAAAAAAAAAAAAAAAACTGTTTGAATTGCTCTTCAAGATGCCGCAAACCGTTATTCTCTGGCACTAATAATTTCCATGCAATTAATATTTGTAATCAGGGAGGTTTCATGTGGACACCCTGTATATATTTGTAGTATGGCTTGGTATCGGTGATTTGTTCCATGTTATGTGCCAAAAACTGGTGAATGCTTTTTTGCAATATTGTGGTGTCTTTTTAGATAGTCTGTAGGAGCCATTATATACGATGAGCCCATGATGTGTTCAATTGTTTCTGATGTATCTCCGCTTTTTCTGTATTTTTCATCCGGTATTTCTTGCTTCAATGTGTATTTACAGTAGTTTCTGGTTGGTATCACTCAGTCCTGTATGGCCGTCATAAGTCCTATTGTTTCAAGAAAAGAGCCCAGTTTTCTTGAATGAGGCAGTTGATTGTCTTTTATCTGTATTACTGTCCTCTAAATGATTCTTAAAGGTTCCGTGGAATTCTTTTAATTTCCATTTGCTATGCTTTTGTTCATCTGATTCATAGTTTGTGGTGAAATCTGTCATGGCTAGATAGAGTGGTGTAGCTTTTGTGTCTGCATCGCATATCGCATGAAATAAATGATTGGTTTCTTTTCTATTGGTGAAATATTGGCGAAAGTCTTCAATCTGCTCTTGGTGGCGTTTTGGTATGTTGTAATATACCAAATTTTAAATACCCCGAAATTGTTGTAAATATTTAAAATTTGTTTAAATTCGTGTAAAAATTTATGTAAACAGTTCAAGTCTAGAACTGAAGTATAGACTTGAAGTGTTGTGTCAAGTGAACGTTGGTGGCCCTTTCATATAAAACTGCGAAATGCAATCCGCATGCTATTTCATATTTCCTTTTCTGGAAGTTCCACGTGTATGTCTGATAGAACAAAATAAGTTTTGGGCTTATTTCAATAAAGCGGAGTAGATCCTGGAAACAACCCTGACTTAATTCATTCAATTCAGACAGTTAATATTTTGTACTCAAGCCAGCCTTGAACTGAAGAGTTTAAATATTTACAATAATTTCGGAGTTTTTAAAATTTGGTATACTACAGTATATGCGATGCCAATGCCACTTTTTTTCTGTGGAAAGTGTCACTCGCTCAATAGAGCAACTTTTGGGTATTTCATTCTGAATTCGGTCCTTCGTGTTAAATTTAGTAAACCGGTCTCAGTCCACTTGATAAAGCCAAATAAATATGTAATGAGAGATACTGCAAAAGTGTTGACGGCTTTAACTTTGATAGCATGAGTAAGCTGAGTTCTGAGTATTGCCTTAATTCTTGACTGGAAATCGTTCTGCAATATGTGTTCCATTCTGTTGTATTCGACGCTTAGAAGCTGCATTATTCCTAAGTATTTGTAGTGTTCGCCTTCTTTTAAGTCTTCTGTTTTGTGATGTTCATCAATTGGAAAGCCTTCGGTGTTATTATTATTATTATGTTGGGCCTGGAAGTGTTTTTTCCACGTTTCTCGATCTTAGCTTCCTCTTTTAACTCCTAATTGTTTTTCTTTTTTCTTTTTCTTTTTTTATACAACAATCGATCAAATGTGTTCTTCTTCCTACTTCTTTCATTCCTTCCATCTTTCCTTGTTTGAAGGTATGAAGAAGACTATTTCTTCACAAGATTGTGTCCAACCCAATTGGCCTTCTGGTGGTACAATGACTCTGTAGTAGGACGCTTTTCTGTGGTTACTAGGGTCCCTGGTACGTTCCCCGGCCAGGTAAGTTTGTGGTGGACAACATCGTGTCTTTGGGTTTTCTCGGAGTCTGGGCCGGCCTTTAGCCGATTGGACCGATTGCTCCTAATCGGGCCCTGCGCCTGAGGGGCCACCGTGCTAGTGCCGTCTACTCTACTCTCCAGTGCCGTTTTAACAGCATATTAGGCCCCTGAGCAAACAAGTGTGTTGTGTTCCTTATAACTAAATATTGCTCCTAACACATGAAATTAATACATGTCATTCTGCTCGCAGGGCCCCGGGCCAAGTGGCTATGGTATCGTTAAGGTGGCTCTGCTACTCTCAGTTGTCAAGTACACACAACAACATATTGCATTACAGGTACACTCATGTCCAGAATTATTGTTGCATGTCTATAAATATGTTGTTGTAGGAATATAATTTGACAACGAATTCGCCCGGTATTTCTTATAATATTAGTATGTGTATAATCGGCAAAGACTTGTATGTGGAAAATTTCATGTCAAAACAACAGTAAATAAGAACAATAAAACGAAAATAAAACTTTCTTTTCCATTTAGCAACATTTTTTTTTAATCATTATAATTTTCGTATTTATAATTCATTTCTTATGAAATTTTCCACAAGTATACATTTCCCGATTTTACACCTAGTATCAGTATTAAAAGTACCCTGCAAAATCATTATCAAATTATATTCTTACAAGAAGACAATTATAGATTTGGGACAATCATTTTGGACATGAGTATACATCCATGGACTCCACAAGGGAGAGTATAGCCTCTCCCTAACAAGTACATGCATATTTTGTATTCAGTTTCCGGGCATAAACGAATATTTTCTGAATTTAATGCTGCAGTAGTATCTTTGTTTTTTACGTTTACAACTTCTGTTGTAAAAATAGATATTACGTCCAGGGAATATTCTGCACACCCCGAACACCCTTAACACGTCCCTAACATGTAAGATGAATTCATTTTCTCTTTCATTCATTTTCAAGTATGTCTTTAGTAATGGGCGACTTTTTATAAGAAATTATACCAAAGTGTAATGTTTTATTCAGTCATATTAACGTGCAGTGCAAGTAGGGCCTATTATTGTAACCTTAAATTGCAAATAACTTTCGAAACTCAATTCGTGCAGGGCCAAATTGACAAAGAAACTATGGTATTTATAGTTATTTTGACGCATTTATGGCTCATTCTCTTACATTTTTCGCAATATAAGGATTGTTGATAGCTTTTGCTAAATTTTTAAAACACGTCTTAAAGTATAATTATTATTGTATGTATGGCTGCACGCAGGGTGGGGCAAAGGAGTAAGTTAAGCCTACATCACCTATATTTTCGAAAAATGTTCAATTCTTCGAAATACATGTCAAAACTTATTAAATTGGCTTGCTTATACAATGTTGTATTTAATAGATTAGTATGAAATTCTATAGTACTATAGATATGTACTATATATAATATATGCACAGTGACGTAGATAGAATTTCATTTCGAGTTGGGTCCGGGGTGTCCTCCCTCGGAATGTTTCCGCCAATGGGGAAATTAAAACGCAAATTTAGTGTTTTTTAACAACTTTAAAATTTTCGGGAGGTCCAGGGGAATATTGTTAATGTGGGAACTGAAAACGTAGTTTTTGGTTTTATTTTAACAAATTTTCAAAATTTCGGGGGGGGGGGGCACTAAAACAAGTAGTATTATGCTTATGTCTTTTTCAGATATGATATACTAAGATTGCAAGTTGTAGATTTACATATATATAAAATTTTATATTGAAATGTACCTTATATATGTTTAGTCTATTAACTTTCACGCACTAGGCCTATTTAAGTTCACATTTTCATTGCCATCCATTCTGACTGCAAAATTTCTATTGCACTTTTGAAATGAAATGAAAATTATATATATATATATATATAATATTTATTTATTTATTTATTTATTTATTTGACGTCCCAGGATTTGTTCTTAGGAGATGGATGATTAATGAAAGGGAGTTATTATGAAATTAAATTTTGTGTGCTCTCTAAGCGAAAATTGGGCTCCAAACTAGAGGCGCACGCGCTAACCACTAGACCAGCAGGGAGAGTGCAATATATATATGCGTTAGACGAATAACGCTATGGCTCATCTCCTGAAGAAACCAAGACAGATAAAAAAGAAAAAGAAACCTTTGTAACCCTCAAGGGACGTAAAAGACAATATTATGCTGATGTGGAGAACACCCATGAGGTGCGCTCAAGGGGGTTACAGAAGGTAACTACAAAATATTAAATAGCAACCCCGACCATGTGGTACCTCGTTTGAAAGGTAATCACGTGTAGAGACCAGTTTTGGAAACTACATGTCGCTAACGTATCTCTATCCAACATCGTGGCCATAAGTAAGTACGGTCCAAGTGTGCTTCACGCATGACACTAAGGCCCGTCTCCTGAAGAAACCAAGGCAGATAGAAGCATGAAACCTTTTGTAACCTTGAAGAGATATAAAAGACAATATTATGCTGATAAAGAAAATCCCCCATGAGGGGGGCCTAAGCAGGTTACGAGAGGTAACTACGAGTACTTTGACCGTACTTACGGATGATCGCCATAGAGACACGATAGCGACAAACAGTTTCCAGAACTGGTCTCTACACGTCATTAGCTTTCAAACGAGGTACGATATGGTGGGGGTTGCTATTTAAACTTTTATAGTTACCCCCGTAACTCCCTTAGCTCCCCCTCTTGGGGGATTCTCCTTATCAGTATAATGTCTTTTATGTTGTCTATATATAGGTTTTACAGACCTTGGTGCAAGTTAGTTGTAAGCATGGGGCCCAGAAAAATATTCCCAATCGGGCACTAAGGCCGGTCCTGCTCGGGGTACTACCGTTTCTCCCCAGTTTTATTCCAACAATTTTTCTATTATCATTCACTTGCCTTAATCATCCTTGTCCGTTAGCCCAAAGGGCATAAACGTGGGACGTTAAACTGAAATATTTCGTTTCATTTCCTATTGACCTTCCTACAAAGGATGCTGGGTAAAAGTGTCAGCGTCTGTTTTACCTATTCAAAACATTGGCGTTTTTGCTTATATTATACAATTATATTTGTTTTATACATGAAAAAATAAAGATATGAATTAATCTAAGAATTACGCTACTAGAATTATTAAATATTACTGTCCTCGGGGGAGGGGGGTATGTAATATACGATAAATTACAGCAGTGCTTCTTTAAGGACCCAGATGTCTCGCGTCTTTCTGATGCGCAAAATATCGGAGGAAACCAGACAACTTAAAAGGGAAAAAAATCTGAGAAAAGCAAACAAGTTTGTACTACCTTTTCTGTTTTTGTTCGTCTAGCTTTTGAGAAAATGAAGTAAGGTAAGATAAGACATGTTTACTTTTCGCTTCTGTTGAACTACATTGTCCACTAGAAACATCGGTTTCCAGTTTGAGTCGGAAAAGGGAAGAAAACTGATAATAACAAACAAGATAGAACATTAGATGAATTGCCTTTTCTTTCACTTTCTATTGATTCACATAACACAATACTCATCTTTTGTGTAGTAGTTCCGAAATACAAATACAGAAACTGAGATATTATGTGTACATTTTGAACCGTGCGTATATACGTGAGCGCAGTAATATTTCTAATGTCGATGGTGTCATAGTATACAGTTAAACAACTCAATGACTAGAATTCATTTTTCTCATGTCTTATACGGAAAGTTTACTTAACGATTTGATAACATACTGTAAGCATAAATGTGTAATGCGCGGCGCTATGATATAGCTGAACTTTTGCATTACATAACATTTTGGAAGATGTTGAGAGGGATACCGGTCTGCATCGGACGATCTAACTATTTAAAATCTAAATGAGATGATCAACTTTTTCGAATCGAAATTAATACGCAAACTATTGAAACCAAGGATGTTATAAATAGAGGATCTGCCCATATGTATCTTCATCCTATTAAATCGGTGAAGCCAAAAACCAACCGAACATCGGCGTGTCTGATTGGCTACTCTTGATTCTGCCATCGTATGACTGGCTACTTTCGTTTCCGCCATGATTGTTAGCTCAAAACATTGCGATCCTATTGGGAGGAGTGACCAGAGTAGGGGTGGCGAAACTGTGACGTATGGCTTCAAGATTTTGTTGTAAGGGCAGATCCTCTATTTTATAAAATCCTTGATTGAAACGAAAAGATGGACTGTTAATTAAATATGACGTTGAAAACATTTCCTGATTTTGACTAGTAATATATTTTAGAAATATACATCTGTAAACGACTAAAACCTCGAATCAAAGTCGAAAGCTGTACTTTTTATTTGTATTCGTACTTGTGATCTTATCTAAGAAATTAATAATCAGATGAAAACTAATTATATAAAATCAGTCTGAGCTGTCGCAATTATGTTAGTATTTGTCTATCTAAGTTGTGCAGTTTTATAGAAACATAATGATCAGTAATGAATTAGTAATTTTTATTATGTCTATATCCATATATACATTGAGAATTTAATTTTAATTTTACTAAAACAGCTCTCGACGGAGTACAATGATGAAATATGATTTTAATAATATGATGGAATATGAGAATTGTATAGGAATAGAAAGAAGATGAAACAAACAGAGCGAGGGAAGAATTTGACAAAAGAAAATGCGAGGACATAGAAGAATTAGAAAAAAAATGGGAAATATGAGGAAATGTACAAAGCGGTGAAATCTATGGAATTTCGGAGGAAACAAAGGAGTATTACGATTATGGCAGTAGAAAATAAGAATGGGAATGTAGTCAGCGAGTAAAGTGAGGTCATAGGAAGGTGGGAACAATATGAGAGTAGGAATAGACCGTGGAGCCTAAATGTTGAAGTAGAAAATGAAGTAGGCGAGGATGATTAAGGATTTAATATTCTTCGGGATGAGTTTGAAAAGGCTATATTCGAGATTACGAATGGAAAGGCAACCGGAATAGATAACATACCAATTAAACTCATTATTTTTTCTAAAAAGATTGAAGACAAGTGAAAGAAAGAATTGTTCCGAGTATACAATGAAATACATGAAAGAGGAGAGTGGCCAAAAGACTTCCTGAAGACAATCATGATACCGATGACTAAGAAATCGAACCCAAAGAGATGTGAGGATTATATCACTAGTAGTCTCATATCTCATGTTGCTAAAATTTTGCTCCGAATACTGAACAGATGAAGAACAGATGAAGGTTATATGGAAGAACAAATGAAGAGGTTGAGAAGGAGCAGTTCGGGTTCAGGAGAGGTAAGGGCACAAGAGATGCAATTGGATTATTAAGGGCGATCGGTGAAAGATTTATAGAAAAAGGGAAAGAGTTGTATGTTGTATTTATTGATCTAGAAAATGCTTTTGACCGCGTGAATTGGGAATTGTTATTGGGAGTTCTAAAGAAGATTGGGTTGGAATGGAAACATTCGAAGACTCATAAGAAACTTATATATGAACCAACAAGTAAGGGTTAGGATAGGGGAAGAACTGACAGAGGAGAGTGCGATTGGAAGGGGAGTTCGACAAGGATGCTGTCTCTCGTCAATACTATTTAATATCTATTTAGAAGAGAGAGTGAAAAAGAGCCTACATGACGAAGATAGCATTTCAGTAGGAGACTGAATGATTAGATGTATAAGATTTGAAGACGATATGGCGCTTGTTGTAGAATCTGAAAAGAAAATCAATAAGAAGTTAACAAACCTGAGAAAGGGCTTTGAATAATATGGGATGAAAATAAATGTTAGAAAAGCAAAAGTCATAGTGATTGAAACGAAGCGGTCTGTGTCAAATATAAAATTAGGAGGGGAAAAATAGAACAAGTGAGTAGTTTTCGATATCTTTGTAGTATTCTTAGCAATGACATGAAGTACGAACGTGAAATAAAAGAAAGGATAGATATGACGAAAGAAACCTTTAGGAATAAGGAAAGTCTATTTTTGTGGGATCTTGAATAAAGAGTTGAGAAAAAAAAGACTCATAAAATGCTCCGTGTGGAGTGTTGTACTGTATGGGGTGGAAACGTGGACATTGCGTATACGTTATGAAAAAAGACTGGAAGCTTTCGAAACGTCGATGTGGAGAAGAATGAAAAGAATTAGTTGGATCGAGCGGAAAACGAATGAGAGGTTGTTAGAAATGGTGGGGAGAAAAGAACACTTCTAGATATTACTGAGAAGAGGAAGAGAAACTCTTTGGAACATTACCTAAGAAGCAATTGTATCATGAGGAACGTGCTAGAAAGTATGGTGGCAGGAAAGAGACGGAGAGGGCAAGGAGGCTATAATTAATGGACGATATAAAACCAGAAAGATAAGACGTGAAGATAAAGAGGTTAGCGGAGGACCGTGGAGCATGGAAGATTCTCAGCTGCGGCAAGTGACCTGCCAGTAAAGGCAGAATACCTATGATGATAATAATAAAGAAGAATACGTAATGAATACGTTCTAATTATAATATGTAATTTGATAAGAAGCTGTTGAGAAGTTTTAGAATTGATCTTAATTAAAATATATAAGTACTCACATGTTGTTCTTAAATACTGCATAATCTACTTGACATCTCATAGAATTTCATGAAGAGCTTGATTACTACTGGTCAGTTGTATGTACGTCTGATAGAAAGGAAAAGTTTAAATTCTTTATTGTGTGAGTTTTTCCACCAGTTTGACGATCCTCATGTGTGAAAATTCAAATGAAATCTATAAAGCAGTAGGATACTTTTATTGTAACAGAGGAAGGTCAAAGTGAGTGTATTACAAATGCATCTTTAAAGCTTACAACAAAAATAATAAAATGAATTGATCCGTCCATCTATAGTGAAAAGTGATCTGTAAAAGCAGTGAATGCAATAACAGACACGTTCTCACGTGTATGTGCACTCCCTCTTTCTGAGTATTATTTAAATGTTTTGGTTCTCAATCTAATTCCTATCACGACCCCCATTTCATCACATCCTCTTGCCACCAACCCCCTTATAATTGCTGGTTTGAGTTTTATACAATTCTACACGTGTTGAAAATGTTCAGTAGACCTTTTTTTTTTTTTTGTTCTTAATAGTATATATAAAAATGAGAATATGCCTATCAGAACAAAATTCAAAATAATATTTGAAAATATTTCCCGGTATTAGATTCTAATCATATTTATCTCTTCCGCCTATCTTCGCGACCCCCCATGAAGCCCTCTTACGATCTCCTACGGGTCGGGACCCTCAGGATGAAAAACCCAGGTTTAGAAAAGACGGCTCGTAAATTCTTGGGTGTATAGCTAATTGTAATTCTCGGTTTAAATAAAGTGTTTTGCTTTTAGTAAAGCCATAATCCATATTTTATCCTAATTATAGTTATATGGGACCTTATTATAAAAAGTTAATATAAATCTGTATATAACTCAATTTATCACGAAAGTCGAAGAAAGTGTTGCTATCTTGCCTGATGTACAATATTATATAAAATGTACAGTTACACACACACACACACACACACACACACACACACATATATATATATATATATATATATATATATATATATATATATATATATATATATATATATATATATATATATATATATATATATATATAAGTTTAATTTAGATCGCACGTAAACATTACAGGACAGACAACTTTCAACGAATTCGCTTTCAAAATGTAATTCTATTCTTTGAAGTGATAAAATAAATCATTGGAGTTGCTCATTAGCACTTAACGAACCTATTTTCTTATTAACATCAAGATAATATTGTGTTAGGTCTGGAAGGAATGGGGACGCTAGTTAAACAAGTGTTGCACCACAACAACATATTAAATGTATTGCCTTTTTTTTATTTAGTAAGTAGAAGAAGAAAAAGAAGATAACAGGAATAAAGTAAAGTAAACAAACCTCTCAAGACGCTTAACAAAGCAGAATCCTTCGTTTTATGTCATTTTATATCTAAAATATGGCACTTGCTTTTATATTCCCAGCTGTACTTTCGGCCTTGTGTATCTTGGGATGAGTACAGAAACTGCGTATTGATATTCTCCTGGGGTTATTGGGTTCACACGTTAAAAGCGTTGCTGGCAATTGAACATTGTGTAGTCCTGCGTGTTCTTAAGAAGGTCGCTAGCACATCATAGGTTATTTTCTTCCTCCTTACGTAGGTTGTGCTTTTGTCCCCAACACGGATAAAAATAAATTTGCATGCCTAAAATACTTGTATAATGTTCAAATAACTGTAGTTGATGATATTCTTTAGTTCCTGTTGTAGAAAATACTCACTGTGAAGTACAACAAGAAATACAAAGTATCCCACGGCTGATTCTAAGCAAACTGCAATCTTCGGTTATTCTTATTTTATATTGTGAACGGATCTAGACCCGCAGCCAGGGAGGGGCTAGAGTAAGCGGTAACCGACCCAAATTATTTTTGCCCCCTCTAGAACACAACATTGAGTGTTTTAAAATTCACATAAAACTACGAAATATCTTGCAATTTTATTTACCAAATTAAATTAAATTTAACACATTTTACTTATTGCTGCTATTGCACCAAATATTTCCTATAACATATAAAATATATGCAATTGAAACGAATTGTGTAGAATTATTATTATTATTATTATTATTATTATTATTATTATTATTATTATTATTATTATTAGTAGTAGTAGTAGTAGTAGTAGTAGTAGTAGTAGTAGTATGTAAATGACGGATCTTTGTAGTCTTCGATTTATGTATCGTAATATTTGTCAATACAGGAGCTGCCATTCTGTTACAGACTCCACGAATAACAGGCCTAAATGAAACAAGAATTTTAGGAATGATCCAAACAAATGGATCAAAAGATTGCGATCTTGGTCAATAATTAGTTTTTTGATCAGGGGCCACAAAATTTTTGAACGACCCTTAAATCGAGTTTTCGTATTTTTTACGGAATAAGCACATCATACTGAGTTAAGTGATAGTTTGTGTTTGGCTACTAGTTCTCGGATATGAGGCGCATAAGAAAATTTTTGATTGAAATATCTTTTGATCCAAAAAATGAACAAATAAAGTTTTATGGTGTTCATTAACGTTTTTGTCATTGCTCCTCAGCACTTGTTTCTGCCCCCTCCCTTCCAAGAAATCGGGCTGGCTACGAGCCTGATGGGACCATAGATTGCGAAGTCCAAATTGATCTACGTATTTGAATCTATACAATTTGATACAATTTTGAAAGGTTATTAATAGCTTCTTGCTGTATACTACGAGATATCCCAAGTCAGATATTAAAATGAAGATTACATCTGTTTGATCTAATAACTCGCATGCACTTTTTAAGCGCACATTTGATTGCTTTATATTCTATCACAGAGATATAGGTTTGGACTTTACAGATATTGGTGCAAGTTGGCTGGGAACCTGGGACCAACCAAAAATTGTCTAGCGATCATCTTATACCTAGCGTTGTGCGATAGTTCAATACATCGATAGATCGACATTTTTCGATATGTCTATCAAGTTTCGATATTTTGTAGATACCGATTTTTGACATCCAAATCCGGGTATCGCACAGTCCTAACTATACCTAATGCAGCCACGTAAGAATACTTCAACGACATTACAAACATCACAACAACAAGTGGCCGTCGTCTAAAGGTTAAAAAATAAACAAATAAAAACGTGCAGAGCAGAGACAATGTACTTAAAAAAACGAAATAATAACTTCAAATAAAACAAAAAGTTTGATTGGAATGGATCCTATAACCTTCGTTTGAGGACAATGTATGAGTGGCAGTTTTTACTTGATGTGTAGATGAGGAAGTCTTTGTTGATTGTTTTTAACAACCTGCTTTAACAATTGTCTCGGTGACTATGAACTTTGTGCCACGAAAACCTGCGTCATTAAACATCACAAAAAATATTTTCATGATTACAAAATATTCCCTTTCTAACTTGTATATTGTCCTACATAGCATACGACGTCCCTAAGACGCCCCATTTTGATCCCAGTTATCCCATATAGTTCGCGGGATTACTCGGAACAATGAGTAGACATTCCATGGACGTCCTAAAGGATTTCCAAATAGGATGATACGGGACGTACCAGATGAGACAGGAGATTCCACGCCGGACATGCCTAGGACCACATTATCCCACAATTTACCAGTGAACATCCCTTTGAGGTCCCGTTGAATATACCGTTTTCCGGGATAGCGGACATCTGAATATCCCACGGAGGTTCTATGGATATCCTGGGAGCGAATGCGAATGATCCTGGGATGTCCCGTTCTCCATTGTGGATCAGTCTAGGACATTTCGTGGATGTCCGTGTGCTATGTGGGATCATATCAATGTTCCATCACAAGTGAGTATTTTAGGCTTTTGCGTTGTAATGCAATGCAGACGTTATCAAGTACGGAGGACCTACTAATTATTAATGAAGACTCCAAACTACAACAGGACTTGAAGCCAATTCATTTGACAGGCGCAAGGGCCATCTTCGAAGATTAACATTTTCAGTATAGGCCCTTTCGGCACTGCATTATCTTACCTCCTATTTCTGTTTCCAGGGATACTTACCGATCAGAGGTGCAAAGCCCCCTGAATTGACCAACCTGCACCCCCTCCCCCCAAAGATAAGCATTTGTTTGGATTTCCAACCCAACGATTTACCAATTACCCAATGAGTAAATACCCCATGTCTGCTTAATCATTAGCTCAATATTTTTGAGTTAAATGAAGGAGAACCACTGGTGTACACATATTTTCATCAAGGATGTGGGATTCAACCATTCAATTACATATACTTCCAGGATGATATACAGTATCTTAATATAATTTATATATCAAAAGTTAGGTTTATATCCTTGTGGACGTTTATATGATTGTGGCCCATTCTTCTGACAATGATATATCGGAATATTTAATAATTGAATATTTAAAAAAAATAGCCGTTATTTCTTTATTGTATTTTTAGGGTTACACTGAAAGTATTTAAATTTTAAAAAGTATAGCATCATATCCTACGAGTTATACATTCCAACACATCACATTTGTATACGGGGATAGCATATCTCTCCGGCGATTGTTTCATGGCCAAATAATAATGAAAGACGAATGATAACCATTTCTCCAGTCTGAGATGAATCTTTACTGTTTGGAGTGTTTTGCCCAATAAACGCCATACATCACTGACATTATTATTAATTGTGTGTGTGTAATGTATTTGCTTATATACTGCATGCAAGAAGAAATAAAATATTGATCATATATCAATTAAAAACTCCAACCGGAAGTAGGCTTAAATTTTACAAATAGTGCGAAATATTGAAAAAAATAATTAAAAAGATCTTCTCTTTATAGTAGGCTTTGCCCACTTCTTTCATTTGTGTCTGTGAAGGGACATGTACAGATGTTGTGAGGAATGACAAGGAGATTCATGCTCATATGTGAATGATGCGCTGGGTAGAGAGCGCAGGTTTAACTAGTAAATGTTTAACTTTCCATAATATCTTGCTCAAGGGGGTTTTAAACTCCGGAACCCCTTTGCGTACGCCCCTGAGCAAACAAACTACACTTTCTATTATATTGAAATATATAACAGTACTTTAGAGTGGAGTAGGCCTACAGATGGCTCAGTGGTAGATCACTTACCATTGGTACGAAAACTCCTTAGTTCTGTTAAGGGCATTACTCTGGATAAGCCACATGTAAAGGGCTCTCTCATGCTCACAGCTGGATGAATGTGTTTGCGTAGTCACCTAAAGTCACCACAAAGAATATACTCTCAAATTTCCAGCACATGAGAGATGGGTGGAAGAAATATTGACACCTGTAATTCCCTTAACAGATACAAGATAACCTGCTTAACAATAAATATATATATATATATATATATATATATATATATATATATATATATATATATATATATATATATATATATATATATATATATATAATAATTGGATTTCATAAGAAATTTGACACAGTTAAACCACAATGAAATTATTTAGACAGCTAATTTTAATCTTCTTTCACAGAAGTCAATATCCTCCTCCCACATGAGTTCATAGTTTATAGTCGTCTTGCCCCTTTGACGACTTCCTCTGGTTATGGCCTTTAGAACTCAATTTTCTCTGCCATCCCTTTACCAGAAGATCTTATATCATCAGATAAAAATTTAAATGAAGACTGAGAAAGAGCCTCCTCTGGACCTGGCCAAGCGGCACATCTGAAAGAGAGATAAGCAAATATACAAAAACAGTACTAGTGCTCTGCCACCAGGAACATGGACATCTAAAAGATCACAGCTCCAAGATCGGATTACGAGTATCAACTTTATTTAACACTAACATCACTAACACCAATAGTATATATATTTTATGTACACAGACGAAACTAATATTTTAAAAAAATCACCCGGATCAATCGATCGTCATATGTGAACACTAAGTTTCTTTTTTTTAAGTTCCACAGTCACTGACACTTGTCACTTATCACTATTTGTAGTCTCGTTCACTTCGGGTCAATCCTCTTCACTGTGGAACTCTCCTACTATCTTTTGGTCTCTTTCCTTGAATCCATACTCTAAGAGATGTCATTTTCTTCCGTCTATACTTGGAGTTTGTTCACATTTCATTCAGTTGAATTAATGCTATAGTTTCTATCCCCTATCAAGGCTTTCGTAAACAAAGTCCTTCTTGCCTCGATAGAGTACTAACGGGTTTAGAATGTTGTCCGTTAAGTTTGGTTCACTAATGAAGTTCCTTAAGTAAATTTGTTGTCGCCCTGTCCTTCAGGGATTAACAACGTTGAACAATTACAACTTAGATTACGGTAACTGACTATTATGATGTCCACTATACACTCACAACATAATTCGCAAATGTTGTCGATTTTACTGGATGTTTCATTAGCGAATATCAAACTTTTTTTCTAACTTTGGCTATAATCAATAAAAAGTTATAATTACTTCATTCTTTACTAATATCATAACTCACTGAAAACTAATACTCTTGCAGTTTTATTGAAATAGTGATCACACCTTGATTAAACTGCTATGGCGAACACAAACTGAGTATGACAACTGAGTAAAAAAAAATAATAAAAAAAATGGAACGGTTCGTGATGGCTACATGTCAACTAACTGTCCTCTGCCTATGGTTCTCTATTTTACTACCGCCGGTTGTCTCTCAAAAAGTGTAGGATCCCTCTATTCTCATTATTTTTGGTGTTGTTGACCTTTTCCCTTTGTGATGTGCTACCCGCGTTTGAGACGGCGTCATACGTATGTACAAATTTTGTAAATAATTTAAAATTTACGTATTGTCACTCCATTTTCATTATTCACCCATAAACTTGGAACTTATTCTCACCGACCAGTATTATCCTTTTTCCCAAACTTCATTTTAATTACCTCAAATCATAGTCTTTACAGTTTCTTTATTTGTAGTAGATAGCGTAGATACAGTTAGGAAAAGCAGAACCAGAAACTTTTTGCCCTTGATGGGTACCACCTCTGGTGGCCGAATTCTTAACTACACTCAGGTGGCGGGTTGAGAAAGAATTCGTCTGCACTATTGTTTACATTATCAAAATTTGAATAAATTGAGATTAAACCTTTATATAGGACAAACAATAACCCTAAATACAACATGATACATAATTGTTTTACGTATTTTTTTTTTTTTAATTTGGAGCTATCATCCTTTCAAATGCTAGATTAAAAAAAAAAATCCGTCTTGGTGGTGAGTCCTCTGCTTGTTCCTTCCCTGAGACCTGCCGTCATTCAGAAGTGGCTGAGAAAAATCCTTTTGGCAGAATGGAAAGCATGTTGGAAACGAAATATCGATACGGGATCGCGTAAAACATTTTTCTTAACTGGTATCGAAATTTCCAAGAACATTTTAATATTAAATATTAGACTACTTTTTAATAATATACGCTTTAAATCTGGTATTCCTGACATAAACGCTATGTTTTCTTTCTTTTTCTTTCTGTCAGGTTCGCCTACCAGCCAAGCTTTACTTAACGGTTCTTATCAGAGGTGTGAAAATACAGATCAGATTGAAACTCTATAACACCTATTGTAAGAAAAATATAGCATTAAGGTGTATACCCGCAAACAATTGAGTGAGTTTGGAAGTAACTATAGTTGCTGGTCAATGCTTCTAACTTCATTTCATTTCCCTGATTTCCGTTCCATATAGAATATATGCTATAAATCTGCTTCCTTTTAAGCTTGCCTCCAACTTTAGGTTAGCAACTATGTTAGCTCAAAGGTTATTGAACTCTTGGCTTCTAGTATTGTCCTGGCGTGTGATGCGAAAGTTGAAATTTTGTAAAGAGGAGTATTTCTTAGACAGAGATTTTTTTTTTAAGTTATACGTTTGGACTCTAATATGAATACCCTTTTTGAATATAAACACTTTCATTATTACATATTTATATATCTAAATTAATCCTAATATAATTACAAATTATTACTTTTCACCGTACACTCTCCTGAATTGCGCTTTGCTTGTTTTGTCTAAGCCTTAATTGCAAATTTTTCCTCAGTTGAAAGCTGGTCAATGTTTTTGTAAGTTATTTACAGAAGTCATGGTATAGAATTCATTCAGAATTTGTAGGTTATTTACAGAATTAAAGCACACACAATAAAATTAAGCCTGATAATTAAAAACCAAAACAGCTGATACAAAAGAGGTACTGGTATGAATTCCGAATGCCACATATTCATACATCAACACACACACACATGTGCGTAAAAGAAAAACTACATTCCAAATCATCCGTCTTGGTTATTACGCAATACACGATGAACACAATATACTTCCACATGAGGCGAAACAACGCTTACCAATGTGATATGTTCTGCAAAGGAAACTTCAAAACCCACCTGATGAAGGATCAGCATGTAACAGAAGCCAAAAATCAAAGAACATCAAAACAAACAGCACTGCCAGTTCTACACCCAGAAATGTTAACTGGGAGGGGTCCAAAGTATTTGAGGGAGATCCAATACGTCTACATAATATGGAACCTGTCTTATACTGCACCCGAAAAAACGATAAGTAATTTCTTACTTACTGTTACCTATATTTTTAGAAAAAATGATAGAACGATTGTTTTTAAGAAAAGAGAGAGTACATGATAAGGCGTAAAATAAAATATTTAGCCTACATCAATCGTTTCTCTGTTAAACAAGTATAGTTCGTTAAGAAAGTATACAAATGTTAGTCAAGTTTCGAAATTTTTGGGAGGTCCGGACCCGGTGGACCCCCTCGTGGCTACGTCCCTGAGCATTGCTAACAAGTCCCAAATTCAATGTGGCATTTCCCTTCGTACAGTTTTATGTGGAAATTATCAAGAGTATAAAATAAATATGTTTATATTAAAATACTATCCACAGAGGGGGAGGGAGCGATTCTACATACTGACTTATTAATATTTGATTCACAAATTACTGTAGAAGAAGCCTTCATTATCAATATAAGCTAAGAATTAACTTGTAAATGCGGGTCTACTTTCATTTGTTTTCTCCTCTACTAGATATTTTCTTTCTTATTTTGTAATTCTGCAATCACATTTTTTTTAATTGTCATTATATTGATTTCCTTCAGTATGGTCCCGTAATTTAAAAATATGAATGCATAAAAACAAATTCCATTTGTTAATTGTTAGTGAAAGAAAATTCAGAACTCTTATTTAGCGCGAAAAACCTTCTCGTTCACTGAAAACCGTGCTGTGTTGCAGAAGCACTGCAACAACCAGTCCCCTTAACTTCTGAGATAGGGGAAAGGAGACTTAACATTTGCTCCAATTGCCGCGCTGAAGGAATCTGGTCGTTGCATGCTCGCTGCAACACAATATAAAATTAGAGACTCTGTGACGGATTATTTTTCGCTTTTTAAAACGGATTAACGGAACGGACAGTTACAGAAGTGAAAAATATGTTATTTAAAGTGTATATATGCGAGTATTAAAAAGTATTTTTTCTGTTCTTTACTACTATTGATATTTTTTTTTCTTGAAATACTTTGGTCGTTGCGCAACGCTGCAACACTGACATTATCCACCACTGGCAAATAGTTGAATTTGGCATCTCATCGAAAAGCATAATGACGTTGAAAAATTGTGTTCGCAGAAGAAAACGAAAAGGAGTTCGCCTTATTTCTAATGCTAAAAAATCTATTTCCCATTGCTTACAGTCAAAAATTCGCTCTCTAAATGCTTTCCCAAGCTTATGTCTATGGACATCCTGTTTTTCAGTGATTATTCCTCGATGGTATGTCCAATCGGAACATTCGACCCCATACGACTCAGCGCACGCTCTCGAACCACCATGTCAAATTTCGTTAAGAACGGTTAAGACATTTAGGAGGGGTATCCGTGCAAACGAACGCTAAATCGAGTAAAGGAGTGCTTCGCTCCAATATTTCATAAATATTATGGATTGGGATCAGCATGGATAAACCATATTCACAATGCTGCTAAACAATAATCATGCATGTTACAGGAAGTTAGATCGATCTTGACCCTTATCGAAATATAAAAAACGTAGAAATACAAAAGCCAAATATTTTTATACTTTTATTTATTTATTTAAGAATACAACAGACCTTTAGGGCTCAATTATAGTATTCTGTATGGTTTTCTAAAATGGTTCAACAGTTCAACCAAGAAATCGTCTACAGACACACTACAAATATCTAAACTTTTATTTATCTTGCTGCACCTATTATAAGATACACATATTCGCCACATAGGAGACTTCATTAGTACACTCGTCCTGGCTTTCTCACAGAAAAAGAAATCAGTGTTTGCTAACCTTGTTCTTAAAGAAGGAACCTGAAGTTTAATCTTATTCGTCAGTTCTGACAACAGTCTGTCTCTTCATTAATAATTTTGAATAAAAAACAATACATCAAGAATGTTTCTTCGCATTAAGGTTGCTACCTATTCTTACTATCGAACCTAAGTTTCTGTATGCTTCATTAGTTATATTTTTTTTTACGTGAGTTTTAAATGTCAAGCAGCTATCATAGGTTACACCCAGATCTTTCACTAGTTCTGTTTTCTTAAGTGGAGTTCCATCAGTTGAGTATGGAAACGCATGAAGATTCCTTCGTTTTGTGTCATCAGGAGTGTAGCCAAGGGGGGGCCCATCGGGGCCGGGCCCCCCCAAATGGTTTCCTGGCCCCCCCAAATGACCAATTTTTAAAACATCATAGTAAAATTATCTAGCTTCTTTCATTTAAAAGTAACAAAGTTTATTGACAATTAATAATTTATGGTAAAATAGTATGGAGAAATATTGTTTTTCCATACCGATCGAAAAATAGTATAGTATCTCTTCCTTATACTGATCGAAAAATAGGATACTTTTTGTGACAGCAGATTACACAATTTACTGCGATTTATATTTGATAGTTTGAAGACAAAACGTTTTAAGAAGGTACTACAAATACAGCCATAAATCAAAGGTACTAAACTGATTTGTAAGTACAATATATTTTTATATGATTTAACAAGTGTTTTAAAAGACATAGAGGATAGAAAATTTGGTGAGAAACAATGCTTTTATTCAATTTGGATTTCATTCGCTCTCTCTTTTATTTCTACCCAGTGTAATAAAGTAATTATGTTTTTTTTTTTTTTTTTTTTTTAGTCACGCATAATAAATAAATATATTTGTCAGGAAACCGTAAAGAAATTAAGTGAAATTTCAAAGAAAATCAATCTTGTGTAAATAGGTTCTGTATACAAGGTCTTAAATTTAAATATGAAGGTAACCAAGAAAAGTTTTGTTGCTTTTTCACCCACCACCTTCGAACATCGATATGCCACCTAACCTGGAAGATGAAAAATTGTCCCCATCAGCATCGACGACCTTCTGAAAACGTTCTGGAAGGCCATGGAATCCATCGCGGTAGAACGTGGTGGGCCGTGAAACGAAGAAAGTATCAGGTGCATTTTGGACTTTTACTAGGGGTTTGAACTGACATCCTCTAATGTGACTGTCCAAAGAATGGAACAGATGATAATCGGACGGTGCAATACCCGGGGAATATAGTGGTTGCAATATTGTTTCGCATCCAAGGCGAAAAATGGTGTCCTGAGTCATTCTAGCCACGTGGGACTTAGCGTTGTCCCGTAAACGAGGACCCATTTGCAATTCAGAAGTAATGGCTCCAGAGTTTTGAGATTTTGTTGAGCACAGCTCAACTGCTGACATTACACAGTTGCATTGATACTCTGACCAGCTGGTAGCAGTTCCCGATGCACGATGCACCAAACACACAGAAGGACCTTCTTCTGGTACAGTGCTGGTTTCGGCTGTTTTGAAATCGGTTCATGGGATACTAACCAATGATGACGACGCCGTGGAGCTTCGTATAGAACCCACTTTTTATCACATGTCAACACCCTGTCCAGAAATGGCTCCGAAACAGTAAATAAACACAGGCGACTGCCGCGTTGGCTTCTGGCCCGGAGTCAAATTATGAGAGACCCATCGACCCAACTTGTAGTGCTTCACAAGTTGATGGATGTGCGGCTGAATGGTTTCTCCACACACTGAATTGTAGTCCCAGTTCCTCTTTGTATATGTGTTGGTCTTCTGGCACGTGGTGTTTTCGGGTGTTTCGTCATCGTCCTTAAACTTGTTAAACCATCGCTGCAATGTCCGCGTCATCACGACACCCTGACCAAAGGCCTGGCATATCTTCTGTCCCTCTACAGCGGCGTTTGACCTCCACTTGAACTCGTTCAGCATACATGCTCCTATGACGCTCTGTGGAAGTCCCATGTTCCCTCTGTCTTTACGCAAGTTCACGGTGTGTCTGAATTGCCACAACCAGGTAGTATGTTGGATATACCCACAACAACAACTGACGTTCGTCTTATCTCCACTTGCATTCAACTCACGATGTGAGATCCAATTGAACACAGACTTCCACGAAAAGGGACAGAACTTTCTTGGTTACCTTTATAGTTATGCATAAAAAGTATAACGTTTGGTCCCGGGCAGTAGTTCTTGATTAAGCATAATAAAAACTATATTGAATATAATTTATGCATAATAATAATAATAATAATAATAATAATAATAATAATAAGAAGAAGAAGAAGAAGAAGAAGAAGAAGAAGAAGCTAAAATAGTGTTTTTAGTTTTGTAGACTAGCAGCAACACATTTTTTTGGCTTTGTACATTGTAGCTGGCCCCCCATCAAAAACGACGGGCCCCCCCTACACAAACCTGCTGGCTACACCCCTGTGTGTCATATACATACATTTTTTAAAATTCAAACTAAGACCATTTTCTTGGAACCATTCATTTATATATTTTTAAAAGATAATTCTGCAGTCTTTCGCAGTTTTGTTCAGTTGTTATTGACAAATAAATCTTTAAGTCGTCAGCAAACAACAATTATCGCATTTCTTAACACACTGAGGCAAATCATCACTCGAAAATAGGAACAATAGGGGACCTAAATTCGATCCTTGTGGAACTCCAGAGTTCATCAGCTTTTCTTTAAAAAAACAATATAAGATTTTTTAAATATTAATATAAGATTTTTGAATATTGATATTGATACTTTTGACTTAGGAAGTGTTACTTACAAGACAAGAGTTAAGATTGTCTCGTTTAGAAAGATGTTAAATGAAAGTGATGTTTCGTCTCGGAATGTGTCTATATTACTATTGGAAAAATTGTCTCGTCTACATCATCACGACAATTGTGTCGTGACTCCAGAAAATTTTGTCGGCGAGGAAAGGGAAGGCACCAAAATCTTAGGTACTGCACTGGGACGTTGTTTGCTCAAGGACATGCCCTGCACAAGAGTGAAATGCAGCGGCGTATTTAAGGGGAGCTTCCGGGCTTAAGCAACCCCCACCCCGAAATTTTATTTACTTTTTAAAGTAAATGAAATATCTTGCAGAATTTTCACATTTCCTGGAATAAAATTAGCAAAGCCCTTCCCCCGCGAAACAAAATCGTAAATACGCTACTGGTGACATGTAAGTACAATTTAATTTGTCCTGGAAGATGGTTGGACAACTCTGAGAAGGAGGGATGCAAAACATCTCTGGAAGTATGTGTAAAAAAAAAGTTTGAAAATATCGATTTATCGACTGATGAAAATATTGATCTACTAAATAGGCCTATATCGAAATAATGCACAATCGTATCTAGTCAAACAGTCCATATTCCTTTCCTGCTAGGGAAGGGGGCGCGATGGCTCAGTGGTAGGGTTGGGGGTCAAACGCCGTGTGCGTGGGTTTCCCCGGGGTTCTCCTGTTTCCTCCCACTATCTTCATTCCACCATTTCATTCACTTCTCATCTTCACCGTCTCCTTTAGCCTAGCCGGCATAATCGTGGGACGTAAAACTCAAAGATTTCATTTCATTTTTCCTTTCCTGCTAGGTTGTCAAATCCAATTTACCTTCCAGGATATAAATATACACTACGCATCTATTTCTTCACAAGGTCATTCTTTCATTTTTATTCCGGTTAGTTACAAATTATGCGTTTCGAAGTTTTTTTTCTTTCCATTTTTTTAATTTTAAACCTGAAGATTTTATAGGCTGCGAAAAACCAAACATAAACTGTAGTCACGTAAGCTTTCGATGTGCACATGACTCTTCTGACCATTACTGGTTGTCCTTCAACTGTATTAAATGCGTAGTACATATTACAAAGTGTATCTATTGTTGACTGAACGAGGCACAAAATAAAAAAGATAAAGAATGAAAATAGACTGGACGAGATGGTGTAGGTACACTGGAAACAAAACAAAAACAAGTTAAAAGGTGAACAGACACGTGAGCAGGAATGATTCATTTTGTATATCAATCTAAATGGGGGAATATAAAAACACGTGATTCTGACGCACGAGTATCTGTACCAGACCTACGTTATGTCAAATGCAGACTGTTTTTACAGAAAGGGTGTATCGTATAAATGTGCTTGACTCCGCCCCTTCTAAGGTGTTTTCTAAGGGCGTTGTCCAAATCCGTCTTGAGAGTGGATTCTGTAACACAAAACAGTGGCGCAACTGAGCCCGCAATACAAGAGGGCCCACGGCAAAAAGGGTCCATTTGGATTTCGAAGATTATTATTATTTTTTTAATGTTAACGATGTTAAATCCACTTTTCAAGTTTCATGTTATTTCACACTGTTTCCTTAATTTTTTCTGTAGTCTTTTATACATATTTTCGGGTTAGTGCTTAAAAAGTCATTTAACTTACCGCGAACACTTTCTATAGAGACTGGAATAATGAAAGGAAAGAATTTGACAAGCTACTCTATAAAAATGAAGTGAGTTTATGTCTGATCGCACCTATGCGAGTTCCTGTCTGTCCGATCGCATGCGATAACTACTGAACTAATTAAAATAAAACGTGCCATGATTATCAATCTTAGGCCTCCCAAGCGCCTTGTAATATTAAATTGATTAATATGCATATCCTAAGGAGGAAGTGGGTCATAATTTATGCTAGAAATTAAGTGGTGGTATGCAAATGTAATCGACATCAGTGTCCTGTGTCACAGTTTTCAGGGTCACTGACATAAATAGAGACACTTCCGATGTCATATAACTCGAAGTTCAGCCTCCATCGGCATGGAGGGGAGATGAGGAGGTGAGAAGGCGTAACATGTAAAAGTAATCGAAAATGACCGATATTAATGTCCACTTCATAGTTTTCGGGGTCACTGACATGAATAGTGACACTTCCGATGCCATGTAACTCCAAACTCAGCCTACATATGCATGGAGTTGGGGGGAGGAGGTGAGAAGACGTGACATGTAGAAGTAATCAAAAACGGCCGATATTAGTGTCCAATCCATAGTTTCCGGGAATGTTGAGATGATCAGTGACACTTCCGATGCCGAAGCTCAAATTTATCCCCCATCTGAATGGGGATGAGGGATAGGGGTGGAAAATTAAGTAACATTACGTATTATTATTATTATACTTTCATTGTAATGCGAATCCTAAGAAGGAAGAGGTTCAAGAGGGCGAGGGGTGAGAATGAATCGAAACGACTGGTATTAGTGACCAATTCATAGTTTTCGGTATCGCTTAGACAAATAGTCCTACTCCTGATATCGTTTAAGTCCAAATTCGTTCTTCTCTCCTGATGAAGTGAGGAACAAGAGTGAAAAGAGGGAAACATTACGGATTTTTATTACTATAGTCCGAACGTTTCGATTGTAATGAATATCCTAAGTACCCGGCTATTTGAGGCGATCGCAAAGCGTATTTATTGCTCATGCGTACGCTTGGAATACGCTGACCATGTATTTAAGTGTAGATGGCTAATCACAAACGCGAAAACAATAAAAACGCGGAGAAAACGTCAGCTCGAGCGTATTTGGTGCATTTTGGAACGATAGAGCTCCTGCTGTTTAAAAGATTTCAAAAGGAAGGAAAAAAGGAAAAAGACGTTTTGCCAGGCAAATGGATTGTAGCAAGAAACAGCTGCTTAGAAGATGGTTTGTGCAGAGTGTTGGAACTCTGCTATTACACACCTGGACCTGGCAAAAAGATCCGGAGACCCTGACTGGCTCACAGTATGATTTGCAACTCTGGTGAAAGTAAAATTACTGAATAGCCACCTTGGCCGCGTTCGCTACAGGGGATAACACTTTCTCAAATAGCCTAAGACTAAGAGGTGAAGGAGTTTGAATTCTTTCCCCCGTTCGAAGAACGGTATTTCAGCTAGTATTCAATAATTTTTACCTGAAAGTGAATTAAATTTTACTATATTACTTGTAACAATGAGAAGAAAAACAAGCTGGGTATAATAATAATAATAATAATAATAATAATAATAATAATAATAATAATAATAATAATAATAATAATAATAATAATGTTCAATTTTTCTTTAATATAAGCAGATATTTTCCGACTAGATAAACATTTAAAGTCAATTAATATTTTTAATATATCAATTTTCATAAATTTCACGTTTCTTCATGAATCTGGGAGGGAGGTTCTTTTGACATCTTCGCGGGGTGATGCATATTTAGTTACGCTATTGATACAAATAATAGAATATAATAAAAACAATAGTCCGTAGGAAAGAAATTTGTGGACTGCTTGTCTATATTATACAATATTAAGACTGTATATACAAAAATCTGAAAGGGTATGGGATTGAGTACTTGAATCCCCTCCCCCTGCTTAATGAAATTATGCACACACCACTGTACCTATCCATTTCTTTTCAAAAAACCTTGAGTTCTGTTACTTTTTCATTCTTCGTTTTATTAGCAACGTCGCAGATATTTGAAAAAACATGAATAGTATCTTCCTCTAAGCCGGTTTCCCTACAGAGAGGCGTGGACAGTTTTCTCTGAATCGACAGATGACGTACAAACATGACGATCATAGGGTTGTCAATTGGCCGGGTTTTCACCGGCCTGGCCGGAAATGTTGCTGTTATTTTGATTAAAGCCGGTGACCGGTACAAACTTCTTACCAGTGGCGGATGGTACTATATGTTGCATGGTTGTGCAACCGGATATTTTTTTTAATACTAAAGATATTTTTAGGTATTAAAGTAGTGTATCAGTAAAAAAATAAACCTTTGCTCTTGAGCGCAAGACAGTATTGATGCATTTCTTAAAAAATGAATTTAAAAAACTGAAAGAAAGAAAGAGATTTACATTTCCAGTTGCAGCAACGTTTGTTGCCACTGGAAGCAGTAACGTTGAGCATATAGCGGCGAGCGCCTATCTCCTAACATGGGGTGCCTGCTTGCAGTTGCAGCTCTTTCCGCAACTGGTGTATCGTCAGCTTCTGTAATAGTTACGAATTCCTTCGCTTGGCAGCGCTTGACTCAATTGATAGGGTAACACAGACGCCTGGAAGAAAGAAGTTATTCACAAAACAAACTCGCAAAGAATACGCGTCTGGTGGTAGTATTGTTTCTTTCTTTCTTAATATCGGGGGAGTTTTGCCCTCCCAAAGTTGGGTGGTTGTGATCCTAAATATTCATTATGATTAAAACAGAGGAATTATCAAAATATAAAATAATTCTGTATTTTAATTTTGTGCTCGTATCGGTGCAGCTTTTAAGAATGTTTACTGCCTCAAGAACTGTTCCTATCGGTTCTCTTTTAAGCAAGATGTTTCCCTTTTTTCTGGAGGGGGGGGGGTATTGTCATATTACCAGCCATGAAATCAAGAGATTCCAACATGGAACACCAGGAAGTATGTCTAATGAAAAACTGAAGTATAAATGTAGCCAACGGGACTTAATACTGTATTTATGATATTTCTTCCCACTCCATCCAGTTAAGTAATTTGTAATTAATTTCTCATCAATACTTTTTATGGCCATATACTAAAGAAGATGATGGGAATGAATGAAATGTTGGAATGAAGAAAGTGGGAGGAAACACACGTACATGGTGTTCGTCCAACACGAAGCCCACTTGACGCGACCTGGGATCGAACCAGGGGCCGCAAGTAATTTAGAATATAGGAAATAATTTGTGACACTGAATAATAATCTTACTATGCACAGAAGTATACATATTATTTTTGTGTTTAAGAGGTTGCTTGATTTTGTTTTCACAAAATTTCTCCAATTTAAAACATCGTTACAGTTAAGAACTGAAATAAAGAAGACACAATAGTCTAACATACATATAATATGATGTACAGAATGAATGGTAAACCAAATCAAATCAAATGAACATTGATAATAGCAGAAATATCTAGTCCTTGCAATCGCAGTTCGTTCTTTTTTTCTACTTTGAGATATATACCTACCATTCCCAAAAGAGAAATTCCTATATTCAAGATATTTTCAGCATCAAATTCAGTGATTTCGAATTCACGGTTAATTCCCATCGATTGAAAACTAACAAATCATTTCAAATATTAATATTTAGTAAATCATGTCTCGAAGGAGAAAAAGTCCTATCACTGGTCTAATTCCTAGCTCTGTGTCTTTTATACACATGATCCTGTGTTCGATTTCCGGCGGAAAGCATAAAAAATTAATCTCAAATCATTCACTTTCAATAATCATCTGTCTTCTTTAGCCTAATTTGTTGGAATGTTAAACTATTTTTTTTAAATTATTATTTTCGAAGGAAAACATCTTAGATTTCATGCTTCTTTATAGTAGAACAGCAGACAAAAATACGTGGTTACTGAAAATGGACTTTTTGTCCCTTATATTCATACAAAGAAATGCTAACAAAATGCGTATTGTCGGGGAGACGTGCTTCTGTACCCTAAAGAAAATAAAGCGGAAAATATTTGCGGTAGCGACGCTTTTTATTCAGAAAAACTTGGCGAGCATCATTTCAGATTTCAATGAAGTCATATAAAAATTTGAAGCTCGAAAAGGACGAAGAAAGACCTTTTATTTTAAAATAATGCATAGTTTATTTAATTAAATATTTTTTGTTTAACTGCTTGCTTAAATATATGCAATTTCCTTGCTTTTTTCTTCTTTTCGGGTTAATGCCATCATTCATGGCTTACAGCACATACTATATATTCGATTTATCTCTTGTTCAATAACACGAGTGTAGAAGTTTTGTACCTGGGTATATAAATAGTTTATGAACATACATTTATAGTGGTTGTTTCAAATAAAGAAAATAGCTTATATATTAAATCAATATTAGAGAATACACTTCAATCAATAAATATACAAATATAGCTTAAAAAGACTTTCCTCTTCATATTTCCTGAATATTTTTTGGATAAAACTCAAGAAGGCTGAGGGAGGGAAACACTTGCGCGTATCTGCATACTTTTGATATTACAACCGGTGCTTCTACAGACTACGAACCGCTACTGCTTCTTACTAACCCCTTTATAACCGGTATCTTCAAATTTGTATCTAGTTCGAAGCAATTTTGAAGGAGTGAGTACGAGGAATTTTGAGGGAGTACGAACCCATCTAGTTGGAAGTATAGATTTAAAAAGTAACTTTCATTCTGTAAATCCAAAACTGTCACCTTTTACTATGTATCAACGACTAAGATATGTTGTGCATCTGTTTAGATAATTTTAAAGAGATGACAGAGACTGTCAGGGATAATTTGAAATTTACTTGTAAGGAATTTTATACATTTATTGAGAGTGAAAAAGGACTTCTTAAAGCAATTTGTTGTAGTTGAAGTATAAGTTTAAAGAGTAAATTTCATTTTCCAAATCCAAAATTATCACGTAAAGATTAATATACTTTTGTTCATTTGTTTCGATAATTTTAAAGAAGTGGCAGTTACTGGTAAATACAATAAAAGGCTTAAGTTTAGAGTTGCCCCTCCAGTCTGAAGGTGCCCTTGGACTTTGCAACATACAAAAAACAGTGCTTAAAGTATTAAAAGTTGTTACATTTCACTTAACTTCAGTACTCCGTGTGCTTCACAAAAATTTAAAAGGTCTTCTTCATTATTTTTGCCTATCCGTTACACCTGTTCGCCATATTTTACAACTACCATGCTGCTGAAACCTTCCGCATCCGGCAAATAGTACTAACTTCCACATATCTTTTCTCGTATTAAACATAACTCTCCTGCCGAACTTACATTCCTAAACATCAAATAAAAATTTCAAATTATCATTTCTTACCTCATTTTTCCTGTAAATTTTCCTGATTTTTATACAAAGCGGAGGGGTAACTCTAAACTTAACCCCAATAAAATGATCAATGCCGATTTCAGTTTCTCATTTATAGTGCAATATATCTATTAAGTTTATTAGTGAATGTACTAAGGATATGCATAATACTAGTGCTAATGCACTTTTATTCACAATAGTACATTTCCTTCCCATGGATGGGTCCAAAAAGAGATATTTCACACTTAGACCTATATCATAGGGAATTTTGAAGGAGTGCCGTTTTTTTTTTTTATTTTCCAGAGTTGGCAACCCTAGACAGTCATTGTTGTAAGCGCACGAGTAAGAGTATTTTATAAGTCAAATAAAAAAAATCCCTGGGAAAGTGCATTGACTTTGAGCTTAATAACTGAGCGTGAGCCCCTTGTGAGCACGAGTTCTATAAATAAATAGCAAGCAGAGTCTAGATCCGAGCAAGCGTGAGCCCGATAAGATTGGCGACTGTGAGCATGAGCAACTAGCGAGCGCGAGTTCGGTGAGATCAATGAGCACAAAATCGAGCTGGTATGAATCATATCGAGATTAGTGAGTACGAACCCCAGAGCCTAAATGAGCCCCGATTGCAGAATGGCCAACTCTGATTGTTGGTCCGCAGATCAAACTAAATTGTATTATAGAGTTTGGTTACCCATCCGTTCATCCTCACGGGGTCAAAATATCTTAAGAGTTACTTGTTGAATCACCATTAATTTTGACCAGGTTATGGAGGATACTCCTCGAGAATTCTGCTCGTCTGATAGCTGCTGAGCCGATTTGCAACCAGTCAGACGTTGTTATGAGAAAACCACCAAAGTAACGTCAGTATTACCACTTCGATATTTATGATACCATATCGAGTAATTTGAGTGGACCGGACTGCTTATCTAAAACGCAAGTCACCAATTCCAAGTTCAAATCTTCTTGGGAGGATTTGTATTTTTTTCGTAGGAGACAGAAATAATGTTAGACGTTTAGTATAACGAGAAACATTAAGGGGTTGTAAAAAGAAAAAATGAAATTTTTGTTTTACGTCCCCCTGTTGTGCCAGCTAGGCTAAACGAGACCATGATGATGAGCAATGAATGAAATGGTGGAATAAAGAGTGGGAGGAAATGGGAGAACCCCGAGGAAACCCGCGCACACGGTGTTTGTCCACCACAAAGCTCAATTGGCGGAAGCATGGTTTGAACCCGGGACCCCATGCACCAGAGGTGAACGCTCTACCACTGAGTCACCGGTTGCCCCCCCTTGGAGCCACAGAGGCCCCCAGTTATCAAAAGAAGTTTAACGTCAAACGACATTGTTCAATTTATCACAGCAATGGATGATAAATTTGAAGGAGAAGAACGAGAGCTAGTTACTGCAGAAATGAAATCAAAAATGTTAACAAATCTAAGTAACTATTATTATTATTATTATTATTATTATTATTATTATTATTATTATTATTATTATTATTATTATTATTATTATTATTATTATTATTATTATTATCGTAACTATTGCTTTTAAAATTCTTCTGAGAATTGAAAGATAGGAACTAAGATCGTAGTACACTACACAGTTTTCAAATTTACTTTCAATATATAGAATTGTGCTTCTCAAACAGTTGTCCGTGCATCACCGGTGATCGCAGTGTGGTTCCATGTGGATGATATAGAAAATAACTTTCCAGATGATATAGAAACATCTAGTGTTGAGGATACTTGGATTGAAATTAGAGATAGCATTAAAAGTTCAGCAATAGAAAAACTGGGACACGCGGAAATACGTAGGAACAAACCATGGTTCGACCAAGAATGCATTAAACTAGTAGAGAAGAGAAAACAGGCAAAATTACGGTGGCTACAAAATCCGAATGAAATAACTACACAAAATTTCGCACATATCAGGCGGGAAACTTCCAAAACTTTTAGAACAAAGAAACGGGATTTTTTAAAAGCTAAAATTACGGAACTTGAAGATAATAATAAAAATAAAAATATTCGGGACATGTATAAGGGGATCAGCGAATTTTAAGAAAGAATTAGATGGAAAGATTTCTTTGACGATTTGCTGAACACGCAGCCAAAAACTAATGTGCGTGGAGAAAAGGAGATACACACCGCAGAACCGTATATTCCAGAACCCAATCGAATAGAAGTGGAAGCCGCTATAAAGAAATTAAAGAAACACAAATCTCCGGGTGTAGATGAAATTCCGGCTGAGTTAATTTTAGCTGGAGGCGAAAAATTGTGGAACAAGATACACAAACTCATTCTCCTTATCTGGAACAAGGAAGAATTGCCACAAGAGTGGAAAGAGTCAATCATTGTTCCAATTCACAAGAAAGGCGACAAAACTGACTGTAATAATTATCGAGGCATTTCTCTTCTGTCAACATCCTATAAAATCCTTTCAAATATTCTGTTAGCAAGATTGACCCCATACGCAGATGAAATTATTGGAGATTATCAGTGCGGATTTAGACGAAATCGATCAACTATCGACCAAATATTTACCATTCGCCAAATACTCGAAAAGAAGTGGGAATACAATACCCCGGTACATCAACTATTTATTGATTTTAGAAAGGCTTACGACTCGGTTAGGAGAGAAACATTATACAACGTTCTTACAGAGCTTGGAATACCGAGAAAGCTAATTAGATTAATTAAGATATGTTTAAGTGAATCCCAAAGTAAAGTCCGGGTAGGAAAATTTTTGTCCACGAGCTTCCACGTCGAAAATGGCCTGAAACAAGGAGATGCGTTGTCGCCATTATTATTTAACTTTGTGCTGGAATACGCCATAAGGAAAATCAAAGATAGCAACCAGGGCCTAGAGTTGAACGGCATTCACCAGGTTATGGCATATGCTGATGATGTAAATTTAATAGGGGATGATAGGAGAACAGTAGAAATAAATGCAGAGATATTATTAAACGCTTGCAGGGACATGGGTTTAGAAGTAAATGCAGAGAAAACTAAATACATGGAAGTGCGTCGGGACCGTAATACGGCAAATTGTGGAGGTGTTAAAATATTAAATAATACTTTTGATAAAGTGGATACTTTCAAATATTTAGGATCAATATTAACAGACGAAAATCATATTCACGAAGAAATTAAATGTCGACTAAAAGCAGGGAATTCGTGTTACTATTCGGTTCAAAATCTCTTGTCGTCGCGAATTCTGTCGAGGAATTTGAAGCTTAAAATATATAAAACGATAATCATGCCTGTTGTTCTGTATGGTTGCGAAACATGGTCGCTTACTCTGAGGGAAGAACATAGACTGAAAGTATTTGAGAACAGGATCCTGAGAAGAATATTCGGACCCAAGAGGAACGAGAATGGGGAATGGCGGAAGCTTCATAACGAGGAACTACATAGTTTATACGGTTTACCCAACATTGTTAGGGTCGTCAAGTCTAGGAGGCTTAGGTGGGCAGGTCATGTAGCTAGAATGGAAGAAAGTAGAAACGCTTTCAAAGTCTTGACTGGTAGACCCATAGGAAAACGACCATTAGGAAGGCCTAGGCGCAGATGGGAGGATAATATTAAGATGGATCTCGCAGAGATAGGAATACAAAGTAGAAACTGGATCCAATTAGCTAAGGATAGAAGTCAGTGGAGAGCTTTTGTGAACGCGGCACTGAACCTCCGGGTTCCATAGGCCATAGAGTTAGTTAGTTAGTTATTATTATTATTATTATTATTATTATTATTATTATTATTATTATTATTATTATTATTATTATTATTATTATTATTATTATTATTATTATTATTAAATCATTGTCCTTCCACAATCTTTCCAGCTGTTAAGTTTTTCGGGAGAGGAGACCCAAATAATGTACGCAATAATGTAAAAATTAGTTTAAATGGATAGTTGATATTGGCTGTGGCTGCTACTCGAAACGAAACCCTTAGATTCCATATTCACATCTGCTCGAAAACTAACAAAAATTTACACAAACAGTGCCACCTATTGAACTTGTACGGAAGTGGGAATACTTATCTCGCTTTCAAATCATGACATTTTACTGCATCTGGACTTGTACTGAACTGGGAAAAATTTTAACATGTACGCAAGTGAGAATGTAGGTCTACGCAAGTGGGAGGACGCCGGTAAGGCAGAGTTCGATAAGTCACATTTTTTCTCATCCTACCCTCGTCCTAATACGGTTTTAAGGTTTACCTAGCCTTTGTGAAATAGGCACCTATAGGGCAATCTGGGTAAATAAAGGTTGCTGGAGTATGGTTCGGACTACATAACCTCTACTATGGTTCTGAGCACATCACCTCTACCGAAGTTAAGAAAGTGTGCGGCCTCTCCTTCACATAGTCGTAGACTCATTAGACCTGACTCATATGGGGCCAACCTTTACTCTTTACATATCAAGTGAAAAGTGTTAAATGATTAAGCAAGGAAGAAGTTTGTATAACACTGGCTTCCAGATTATTTCTAATAGCAAACAGTTGTAATAAGTGTTCAATCCTGGTACATTTCTTTCTGGGAAGAAGAATATACACTCCAGGAATGACACGAATGAATATGAATTATACACGTTGTTGGTTGGCCATTTTGGAACTTTGAGAACCCTTTCTGCACCAAGATTATATGACACTTGGATCTTGACAGCTTAAAGATGAAGCCGAACTATCATAGTTTTCCAAGAATCTTCCACCGAGAATCGAACTTGAGCCCGGTTTATTAAAGGCATGCGTGCTAGCCATTGAACCAGGGTGGAGGCTAATAATAATAATAATAATAATAATAATAATAATAATAATAATAATAATAATAATAATAATAATAATAATAATAATAATAATAATAATAGTCATAATTGTGTAATTTTCTTGTGTTATAAAGTTTTTGCAATACAAGCTTGTCTGCTACCTAATATTTAGAACATCCTTTCTTTTACAAGACAAAATGAAAGAAATTTCGTTTGTGAGTACTAGTTCAAAATGTTAAAGTAAATCTCAATCCTTTAAAAGCTTTTATTCCACTACCACTCACTACTAAAACTGGTTTCAACATTAAGTGAGAAATTATTACGTCATTAGTAAATATATAATATAAATAGCAGTGTCACAAGTACACCATGTGAAGGAGTTCAGTGCGCAACATGAAAATTGAAGTTTGAATTTCTTCCAACAATTCTCCGAACTCAAACTGTTGATGAGCAGGCCCTTAGCCAGTCCAAAAATGTAGGGGGGGCGATCCAACCATATTATAGTTCATTTGCAAGACTATAGTGAAAATTTTAGGGGGGCAGCAAAAATTTATGAGAGTCTGGCCCCCCTAGACCCCCCTGGATACGGACCTGTTGATGAGACCTTATTGCGAAAGCGTCCCCAGACTTCAATTTTCACATTGAGTAGACCAGTATTTCTGAACGTGGACGCTGTCGTCCCCAAGGGGCATTCTCATTTCCAAAATTAACACTGGAACAAAAAGGAACGATTGGGGGGGGGGTGATAGACTATTTAGGGGGCGTTTGAGATTTGAAGACCTGTTAGACCTTTTTCTTATTAGTGGACGAAAGACATTAATTAAGCACTTTACAAATTGTCAGACTTTCAGACTTTTATAGAAATAATAATGTAGAATATTCAATGCCAGGGCCGGCTCTGTCATATGTGCAACACGTGCATTTGCATGGGGTGGCAAGTTTTGAGGAGCATATAGTCTGTCATAACTATATTATTTAAAATAAAAAGTTCTTGTTGGAAACAGACTTCAAGGTGATAGTAGTTAAAGTTACTAAACTGACCTTCTACTTGAACACTACAGTTATAAATCACGTTTAGGTCTCATTAGTTTAAGGTCACATGGACAATGATAAAGCAAATGGTCAAACAAATCCGAGCATGAATTGCCTTGATTGTTGTCAAATACAAGAACTCAATTCTCGAACAGTAGTGAACACATATTCCATTTAGTTAGTTATCACAGTTTAGATGTGAAAAAAAAAATAGTTTTGTCTTCGTTACAAATTCCTTATCATTGAAGGCGGAAACAAGTTTTTTTTTCTTTAATTAACAGATATAGAAGAAAAATTAAGAAATAAAGATAATGGAGCAAGTTGCACTGGAATAGCAAACTGATATATTGAGATGATTCAAGTTCGATATTCAATTCTATGAAAAAGCATTACCATTTTTCCTCTGCAGGTGTGTTTATCTTGCACTGACATAATAGATTATTACACACAATGAGAATGTATTTGTGGTGTTTAGGCCTTTCTTAGTGCGAGTGCACTTTCCTTTCTCTTCATTGTTCATGATGAGGTAGCATACTCAAAATCATGATTTTTAAGATTTGTTCTTTCTGGAGAGAGGGGGCGGCAAATGATGTAATTACTGGGCGGCAAATTTTCTAGGCCAGACCCTGTTCAAGGCTGATTTTAAGAATTGACTTTTTTGATTCTTCGACTGCGTCGTTACCCTCATCCTGGGGAGGACAGGGTGCTCACGGCAATTGCATTCACCCAAGAAAGCACTAGACTTGAAAAGGTTGAGAATCATTGTGTATACGGTTACAAACCATACTTCTTCACGCAGTATACACTATGACCACATGGTTAACTGTTTTGCTTATATTTAGGAAAAACTGGCAACAAAAACTACTTGACTTTCGTGATGTAATATCAAAATATATTATGGATATCACAGAATAACAACGGAAAACAGAAAAATCCCATAGACCGAGGAAAGAGAGAGAAAATTTTCGAAAATTATTTCTATAGTCTAATGAAAAGTATTCTGTGTATTTATTCTTGAATTCATGGAAACTCTTAGTACTTTCTCCTTTTCTATATATAAAGATTGTGATTATCTTATCTGTAGAAGAGCAAATAATAATCTTTTTTTTATCTTATCTAACACTTACCAGGTCACCTTCTTGAATTTAACACAACCCTTAAAGTTTATATCACACGTTTACATTGGAATTTAAAAATATTTATAGTAATAATTTCCTAGGGCGTAACTGAGTACCCTTCAATTCTCGGTGGCGGGTATTCCACAAGGGCTAAGAAAGCCTGAGAGGACACTTGCATCGGGGGAAAGTTTTTTCTGTATCCTTATAATATATTTCTGCCACCAGCCTAAAACTGTTCGTTCGCTGCAAAGCTTTTTTAAAAAAATAAATATGACTGTGAAATTTGGTAATCGTTGTTTTAGTTCAAGTCCTAGCATCAGTTTAAGGGCCCAAGTCACCTAAAGTATGTCTAGATTCAACCCTAAAGATTACACACAACACACACACACACACACACACACACATATATATATATATATATATATATATATATATATATATATATATATATATATATATATATATATATATATATATATATATATATATATATATATATATATATATATATATATATATATATATATATATATATATGCAAACCGACTCCAATAGTCCTGTACCAGTAGCGAGGAGGAGACCTACAGCTTAAAGTGAAACCAAAATAACTGTAACGCGTCTAATGCTTCCCCACCGAAATTGAGCGCGGGACTTTGTGCACCAAAGGCACGTACACCAGCCATTGACTAGCAAAGAGGGATTTGTCATTAATAGTGTGTTAAAATTATTTTAGGATTGTCTTCAGTGTGTGATAATGCTTCTAGATCTAAGAAAGATACCCGATGAAATTTTAAATTTTCTCCGAAAACACTCATTATATACCATAGGTGTCCAAACTCGCGAGCTCGGCACTCGCGCTCAATCGGGCTCGGACTCAATAATTGAGCGCGAGCCCCAGCCCCAATGAAATGAGTGAGCGCTAGCCCAGTTAAGATTAATGAGCGAGAGCCCAGTTGAGATAAGTGAGCGCGAGCCCGAGTGAACGTGAACCCAGTTGAAAGAAATGAGTGCGAGCGCGAGCATAGTTGAAAGAAGTGAACGCGAGCCCAGTTGAGAGAAGTGACCGCCAGCCTAAGTGAGCGCGAGCCCAGTTGAAAGAAGTGAGTGCGAGAGCGAGCGTGCCCAGTGCAAAATGGCCATCTATGTTATGAACGGCAAATGTTTTTTTGTCTTCCTGGATTGGTCCATTCCTGTTTCACTGGCAGTCGTACTGACAATTTATGTTATACGTATCTCACCTTAGATGTAGGCGAAACAGAAATTTCTGTTCCGCCTAATCTTCCGAGAGAAGGATATTCAATGTTCTAAGGATTTTTTTTTAAAGAATTTTTGTCCAAATTCTGCAATCATTGACCCAATGAAAACCCTGAAAAACAATATCCTTCTTTGACTTGTCTTTAGCAAAATTATTTCTATTCGTTACCTATTTTACTAAGAAATTCTACGTTCACGTGTTAAATTCAAAGTTTCTGAGGAAATGGATGTAGATATGAATTATAAAACTCTTAAGCTGTTGCTGTTGCATGTTTTGATTCCATCTTTATATAAATAATACAAAACCATGTTTGTATCCGAATATCATAATAATTATTATTCAAATTGTTGTATATATATATATATATATATATATATATATATATATATAGAGAGAGAGAGAGAGAGAGAGAGAGAGATAGAATGTCTCAAAAGTCCCCTGACATAGGGAAACTGTTATTATCAACGTTACAACAAAATGTAAGAAGGGAAACCGTCTCCAAGTATGATGTTTTCAATCTAAAGTGAAGGTTTTTCTTTTAATTCGGACGAGCCGTTTGGGCTGCACAATCTTTATGCGCCCAATGTTAAATGAACATGCAACGTTGTCATTTACCGGGATCCTTAACATAAGTGAATGAAGTCACTGTCTTTTTACGCTAACGTGTCAATAGCCAGCCCCCATTTCAAACATGTCCCCATTCATCATATTCTTGCAAAATTTATTTACCTCCCGGTAAATGGCAACGTTGCATTTTCATTTAACATTGACGCATAAAAAGTGTACAGCCCAAACGGCTCGTCAGATTTAAAAAAATCCTTCACTTTAGAATGAAAACATTATATTTGGAGACGATTTTCCCTCTTACATTTTGTTGTAACTCTGTTAACAGAATAACAGTGTTACCCTATGTCAGGAGACTTTTGAGACACCATGTATATTCTCTCTCTCTCTCTCTCTCTCTCTATATATATATATATATATATATATATATATATATATAATATATGTAATTGATAGATGATGTATTTTTATAGTGGGTGTTGATTTTTTTATTATACCTAGAGATACATTTTTTTTTTTTTTTTTTTTTTTACCGTTTTGTCTCAATGGCCTATACTCTGTGCACAATACTCATACAACTATCGAATCAAAAGACTAAGCCACGCCGTGCAGGTTGGAAGAGAAAGGGATGTTGGTTATTTTGTGACCAGGGACAACTTTACAGGATAGAGAGGATGTGACTGACAATGTTGATTACTATGTATGCGTTTGTAACAAGAATTTATCACGCTGAATTAAAAAAAAAAAAAATCCTTTCATATGGCGACACATACGATAAATCTCCCAACAAAGTACAAATCCCCTTTGAACATGTGTTTGGAAATCTAGGAATAATACAACAATACAGGAGGAACTCTAGAGAATCATTGTTTATTATTACTATTCATTTTTACCAAATTCTGGATATAATCAGTCATTACGAGACTATTTCGAGAATAAATTTAATTAGATTTGAATGCAAATTTTCGTATTGGCAGCACTTATACTAGAGAGAAAGAGAGTGAGTGAGAGAGAGAGAGAGAGAGAGAGAGAGAGATTTGTTAGTGATGAGCAAATGCAAGACCAAGGCCAAGACCGGGGTAGTCTTGGTCTTGGTCTTAATTTTGCACACCCAGTCTTGGTCTTGGTCTTGGTCTTTCAAGTCTTGCTTTTAAGAAATCTAATGCTTTCCATACGTAAATTTTACTCTGGATATAAGGGATAATAAATTCTACAATGCACCAACTGTAACGGAAATACAATGTATGTTTCTAAATGTAACATAGTTCACCTTCGTGTAAGTATGATGATAGTATGCAACATAGGCGATTACCTTTCTTTCATTTATTTATTTACTTATTTATTTATTTTTTCAATGGGTGCCCACGTTTCACTACTTATAAGACACATCATAACGTTTCGTAATCTTTTTATATATATATATATTTTTAACAGATCCAATACTCCACTGAGTCCCAAACTGGGGAGACTAACCCTCAGACGCATGAGAGAAAATGAAGATGGCACAGATTATTAAAATACCATAAATTGCAAAATTATTTTTACACTCTAAGGTGTGAGCTTTTTCTTTTCAACCACGATTAGCTAATCTTTGTATTAAACTAACTTCCAATTAAATATTGAGATTTTGTTTTACTGATTCCAATATTTACTCTGTAGGGCAGAAACATTAACATTAAGCAAAAGTGATGAAAAAATTGCAGGCTTTCGAAACATGGGCATGGAGAAAAAGGAGAGAATTAGCTTTGTTGAACGGAACACGAATGAGAAGGTGTTAGAAATATTAGCAGTAGGGAAAAAAGAAGAATTTTAGATGTTGTTAAGAGGAGGAAGATGAACTGGTTGAAATATTGGCTGAGGAAAAACTGTATTATGAGAAACATGCTAGAGGGTATGGTGGATGGAAAGTGAGGGAGGAAGCGAAGGAGACTTTAGTTGAAGGAAGGTATTAAACAGAAAATTGCTACATCAAGAAGAAGAGACTAGCTGAGGACCAACGTACATCGAAGCTTCTCAGTTGCAGCAAGTAACCTGCTAATAATGACAGAATAGCTATGATGATGATGATGATGGTAGGTTTAGCAATATTGACCAAAAAATAGAGAAAAAATTAATAATTATTATAATCAAACCCATTAATATTTTAGAATAATTTGAGTGAAAACTGAAAACGACTCAACTGTCTATGTCTTTTGTGTAAAGTCAATTTATATAAATACTTTCAACCTATATTAGAAATATAAAATAACGACATGAAACTAAAAGTTATTTGAAATAACTGTACAAAATCAGTCTCACTTAGTAATATGGATTACTAGCATCAATTACCCACTTCGTTGGGTTACGTTTTACTATTACCAAAGTGCTCTCTGATATCAGCCATTTTCGACGTTTTTTTATGTTTCCTCCCCTCCTCCTCCCCAAGTTGCCGGGCTGAATTTGTATTTAAACGGCATTAAAAGTGTCACTGTTCATCTCAGGAAAAACTAAGGATTCGGTACTAATGTCGGTCATTTTCAACAAATTTATATATCTCCTTTTCCTCATGTTGCGAGGCACGGCATCGGAAGTGTCATTGTTCACCTCAATGACCTCGAAAAGCATGGATTCGACATTGATAATGGTCATTTTTGATAATTTTTATAAATCTTCTTCCCCCCCCCCCCCCCCCCGTTGCGATGCTGAATTTGCATTTAAACGGGATCGGAAGTATCACTGTTCACTTTAGTGACGCCGAAAGCTATGGATGCGACACTAATATTCGATGATTTATGATCATTTTTATGCACCTCCCCCTCCCCCAAGTTACGGGGATGAATTTGGTCGTAAACGGTATCGGAAGTGTCAGTATTCAACTCAGCGATCTCGAAAACTATGGATTCGACACTTCGACACTAATACTCGTTATTTTCGATCACTTACCTATATATATATATATATATATATATATATATATATATATATATATACCCTCTGCCAAACTTCGGGGCTGAATTTGAATTTAAACAGCATCTGAAGTGTCACTGTTTATTGGAATAATAATAAAGATTAGAATGAAATTGATCCAATTGTATTGTCGGAATCGAAAGCAAAAGGATATCTCAGCGACCCCTAAAACTATAGATTTCATTTTAATATAGGTTATTTTCGATCATTTTAAAATATCTCTTCCCTCCCCTTCCCCTAAGCTGCACCGTCAAAGTGATATGACAGAAACCATCTCAGATCCGAGTCTCATCTATGTTGAAAATTTGATTCAGATCGATCCGCTGGTTCAAGAGTTATTAATATATATAGCCCCCCCTTGACGCTCAGGTATACACTGGGTAAAATGGGCTTCAATCCTGTTTTACACTGGATAAAACGGCAAAATATGGTTTAGTCCCTCCCTTGATCATATCCTGGATCCGCCAATGTATATATATATATATATATCCCTCCCCTCCTCCTCTAGGTTCTATCATCAAACTGAAACAGTAAAAAACTTTCCAGTCCTTCTTATTTTATAACTCCCCCTCCTCCCCCACCCTAAGTTTTACCTTCAAAGTGAAATGAAAACACTCCCAGGCCCCAAACCTCAGGGCCCTCAAACCAAGTTTGATCGAGTTCAGTCGGGTGGTTCATGAGATTAGAAATCACAAACATAGTCACTTTCAATTTTATAATATAGATTTCTTGTTCTAGTATATAATGTTATATCGTTCAATCCTCGATGTGCCGTATACCTAAGGAGACTAAAAGTTATTTAAAAAAAAAAAAAATCAACGTATAAGCATCTGCCCATGAAATCAAACTTGTGGTCACATGCACTAAGTTTTTGTTAATGTCATGAAAATTTTTTTTCGATATTAATTTCATGAGAACACATTAAAAATTTCCAACGGATGGTTGAGTCTAGGAGCCAAGGCCATACTCATACAGTCGACACCTATGGTGTACGAAATTACCAATGTTCAATACTATATTTCTCTTTAGTTTTGAAATAACACCACTAATATGATTTGAAATGAAATGAAGGTGAAATGAAATGAAATGAAATAACACCACTAATATGCACCAAGGCTATGGGAGACGGTGATGATGAGAAATGACTGAAATGGTGGAATGAAAAAGTAGGAGGAAACGGAAGAACCTCGCAAAAATCCACGCACGGTGTTTGTCTACCAAAAAAGCTGATATGGCGCAAGACTCACCTTGTGGCTTGAAAACGAGCAATATCTACAGAAAACGCAAACAACCAATTCAGAAAACAACATACTGTAGTTATATGCTACACGGATTGCACAAACTACTGGAAACACATTTACTCCAGTCGCATTTTTACTGAAGCCAATACAAGAAATTCAAGTAAAAGATGTAATGATTTTTTCCATTGTTTTTTTACATTCTATGAAAAATCAAATAGTACCGGTATTTGTGCAAGACTTGCGCAAGAGTCTTGGTCTTGGTCTTGGTCTTGGTCTTGGTCTTGCACCCCTTTGGTCTTGGTTTTGGTCTTGCATGCAACACTCTTGCAAAAATTACAAGACCAAGGCTCTGCGCTCATCACTAAGATTAGTCAACCATTGTCAACCCACTGCTAGATAAAGGTCTCTCCAACTTTTCTCGATAACCATCTAATTTGGGCAATTCTTTCTCAGGTTGCTCCACAATACTTGTTGATTTCTACCTACTATGGTATAAGAACGTAAAATGAAGGTGCAAGGGATTCCTGAAAGAAAGTTAGGGACTCCTGGATATTCCATTAGGAAAGGTGTGTCTGATTGATGAAGTATGTAAAATTGCCCTAGCCAGTAATGAGATCGATATCCACACACATACGCAGGAATATATTTCGGGACGGGGGTCCGAATTCAATGTGAGGGTAAATTATATTAAAAGTTGTAAAATCATCCCTAACATTATTATTATTATTATTATTATTATTATTATTATTATTATTATTATTATTATTATTATTATTATTATTATTATTATTATTATTATTATTATTATTAAAGTATTCTGCCTTTTGACATGTTCTGGGACCAATGAGGTTTAAGTTTAGATTTGGGCCTGGAAATGTTTTTTACACGTTTTTATATCTTCAGTTTCCTCTTTTAACTCCCAATATTCTCTTCTTGTTTTTAAATCATCGATCAGTTGTGATCTTCTTCTTCCTATTCCTTGCTTTCTTCCATCTTTCCTTCTATGGAGGTATGAAGAAAACAATTTCTTCGCAAGATGTGTCCAATCCAGTTGGCCTTCCTACAAAGGATGCTGGCTAGAAGTGTCCTCTTCTCTCCTATCCGTTTCAAAACATCTTCATTTGTTACTCTCCCTCTGTCCATTTTATCTTCTCCATCTTTTTCCAACACTACATTTCGAAGCTCTCTAAATATTTCTTCTCTAACTTCCTTAATGTCCAAGTTTCTGAACCATACAGTCCAATGCTCTATATATAGCACTTGACCAACTTCTTTCTTAATCCAATATTAAGCCTGCTAGTTACATTAAATTTAAAGAAAAGTCGGGATTTCGGGGGGTTGTGGATTCTACTTACATTACTACAATATTGAATGATTCTGAATTTGTGACAAAAGAAAGTACTCTTTAGTCGTAAAGGGAATCTTTAGTTTAAAGTCTTACGTTTATGCCCTATGGGCTAAAGGGGACAGGTGACTAAAGTGAATGCGGGGGACGGGAGAACCATCATCTTTAAAGAAATAAAAATGTTGTAAACCATAAACTCACTTAACGTGAGAAGCTTTGGACCAGAGGTGAGCGTTGCAACACTGGTCTACCAGAGGTGAGCGTAAAAGTTAATTGTTGGGGCAACTACTGTGTAATTTAAAACTCACTTTAATAGTACATCGACAATAAAAAGTAAACTCCAATACATAATACATAATACATTATTTGGCAATCATGATATATTATTTGGCAATGTATCATTAGACACATCAAAATAATGTCTGATGAAGGCAACGATACATTGCTGAAACAGAATCACTATTATTTATTAAAAGTGGTAATTTTTGGTCAGATATTATTTTTTAATTAAGGCAAGGAAGTTTGAAAGCTAGAATGAACGACATTCATAAACTTCCGTATATACGAAATTGTATATTAGAGATAGTGATAAAATATCCATCTCTGTATCTATCACATGCCAGTACGTGCATTAATTGGTTGCTATTTTTTTTCCTCCCAAGTAAAAACCCTTTTATTTTATTTTTAACATGAAAATAGTAAGTACTTACTATTGCATTATTTTGAAAGATTTGTCCAAGAATTATGAAATATATTAAACACTTAAATGTTAAATCGGCTAAAGAAGTCGATAGTTTCTTTTCTCGAAATCCTAGCAAAGAACACATTTATATGTATATAAATCAAATAACTTACCACAAAATAGTTCAAATATTATTTCACAGCACACGAGCAACATAAACAAATAAGGTGGGGCCGCGGTGGCTGTGGAAGAGCGTTCACCTCTGGTGCATGGGGTCCCGCGTTCAAACCCTGCTCTCGCCAAGTGAACTTTGTGGTGAACAAACACCGTGTGTGTGGGTTTTCTCGGGGTTCTCCCGTTTCTTCCCAATTTCTTGATTCCACCATTTCATTCATTTCTCATAATCACCGTCTCCTTTAGCCTCACCGGCATAACAGTGGGACGTAAAACTCAAAGATTTCATTTCATTTCATAAACAAATAAATAAAGTGCTTTCGCTTAGAATATCATCAGATAAGGAGGGGAAAGATAGGTTAAAATAGAGAGTTTTTGTGCAGGAAGATTATAGTACTAGTTGATCGGTAAAAGTACTGAGAGAAAAAGAACTATAAATGATGAGAGAAATTATTAAATTACGCATAATTGTGGGGGAAAATATAGAAAAAAATAAAATACAGGGACTGAAATATGCAAAATAGATAACAAAATATATGCATAATTAAAAAATTAACACCAATAAGAAGTATGTGCAGAAAATAGTACTAGAAACAGATTGGCAAAGATAAAAATTGGTCAATGAGAGCTTAAGTATAATGGAATAGGGTATTATGAACAGTTACAACCAAGAAGCGGTTCAAAGATAGGATATTAATCGGCATATCTTTGACAGTTTTGCTTTAGCCACAGACTATTTTACAGTACATTTACTTTTTCAGTATATAAAGGTATATTGAAGGTCAACAAACAGTACAGTAAGTGATGTCATGCAACTTTCTAACCTGTGTTAAGGGTGAACTATGAAGTCGTTTTGATATAAAATTTGAGGTTGTTATTTTAGAGTAATAATGAAATGTATTAAACCAAATAATAACTTTAGAATAATATTTAGAAAAAAAAAATGTTCCAAATATTGACTTTTGAGTTCTGTGGCCCTAGTCAGTTTGCCCAATCAGAAATCCGGCTGAATCTCATTATTCTCATCTGTGTTTGAGGGATGTGGAAGAGTCGAGGCGAAAGATTTTGAGAATACTTACGCGGGAGGTGTGACCGAAAGTGCTTTTCTGACGGATTGCATTCTTAGTTACGTAGATGGAATTTTGGGCGCTAAAAGATATGAATACAGATGAAAGAGGAGCTGAAGAATTTTACCAACATAGAAAATTAGACAGTAAGTGTAAATGAGATCTCAAGAATCGCAACTATATGAACGGTGAAAGTTTTTATTATCTTCTTCTCTTCCGAAGTAAAGTATGAAAATCTTTACGATAGGATGCTAGAAGGTCTAACTGATATCGAATAAATAACTCAAAAGATGCTCCATCTTGCTCTTCTGGAATCTATTACGGATTTCTATATATCCTGCACTTTCATTTATTTATTTTTAACATTTAAAGAAGGATGTGGGACTGTAAAAAAGATGCAAAATTTTCATTAAAATCTAATTTAAAATTACAAAGATCTGTGTAATATAAATTATTGGTTGGATTTGAAATTAGCATCAATTTCAGCAACTAGGCTATTTGACCCGAGAATCTACAACTTAATGTGGAGACCAAATCAAACGAGCCATTGGAAATTGTAATATACGATTTTGTGTTACAATTAATTTTAATGAAACTGTCCCAATTTCCAGTTAAAATTATTCTATATTACCATTGTGAAATCATATATGTGTTTGTTATATGTAAATTCTGAATATCACATATCTTAATTCCTCCCCCCCCCTCCCCAAATAAATGTTCTTTTTTTTTTCTCTTTGAAAAATCTGGTAACCCTAGAGGAGTACGTGAGTAAGTTTTGAGTTTATCTATAAGACAGCTGTCCCAACGACATACCCTTTTAACAATGGTGCCAAATTTTGCATTTGAGTTTTCGATATTTCTTCGGTGAAGTTGCGCGGTGTCTCGAGGGATCAGTTCTCGTGATAAAAGTGTAAACATTGAGGCCTTCAGTAAACGATTTTCAGTTGTCTTCAATAACTTATAATTACTATACAACATTTCTATCAACATTATTCCGTGTCTACATTCAAACATGGCACCCAATTGGACGCTTTTAATTTGTTCTTTACTCCCTACTACGTCTCCTTCCTATTTGATGAAGTATTTAGCGAAAGTTCTTATAGTTTCCTTTTTTAAAGCGGGTATACTGCTCTACAATAACGTTTGATCAAGATGTTATAACTTGCATTCCTACCATAATGAAGATTAGAGTAACTAATGTTAGTTTAAATCATGGTACAGAAGTATACTGGCTTTATAAGAATTAATTTAACTTCAGGGGAAACTTACTAGTTACAATCTGGTGATTAATAATCAAATTTAAATAGATTTGTCTGTAAACTTTCGCAGCTCATGGTTATAAGCAACTTGATAGATCTTTGCTGCTTTGTTGCGTGCCTAGCAAAAGAGGCGAAGTATAGTATATGAATGTAATTAAAAATTTGAATTTTTCAGCCATTTCAGAGCAATAAATTGATCTTATTGGAGAGAAAATGTCTTTACTAGTACAAGATATACGCATGTCCTTCGTACTACAATTTGAAGAAGTATTTCCTTGAGCTAGTTTTTACGAATCTGAATATAACATCTTAGGCTTTCGTGCGTTTCCGTTTTTATTTCATAATGCAACTAAACTTTTTTTCTCCTCAGAATGCGTGTATTCCCATCATGATCTGTATAGCATTATACGAAAAAAACAAACTCGAGTAACAATGGTTCATATTCAAAATTCACAAATTAATCGTACTATTCTTAAATGTTCAAGTTGCTCGGTGCACTTGGATAATCTTTAAACTCAGAATAGTGATTTATCTTCTAAGAACTTACGAAGGCTTATTGCTCTTACTATTTCGGTAGAGAAACCATTATTCTGTTTTCGTCAGATTTGACTGATGAAACACCGGAAGAAACTTTAAAAAAAAAAAAAGTTAGATATATAGATATAGATAAAAAAAAGTAAGGATATTTCCCTAAGAAAAAGACCAAATACATATAAATTTAAATCTCTTCCTTAGTTCTTCCAGTTGGTCTAGTGGCTAGCACGTGGTCCCGGGTCAATGCCCGATGGGAATGCACAAAAAATTCAATTTCACAATCAACCACCATCATCCGTCTTCTTTAACCCAAAGTGCATAATACTGGGACGATAAACTAAAAACTTAAATTAATCAACCCCCCCCCCTTTTTTTTTTTTAAAAAAATAATGATCCATCATGTATATATCCCATTTTTAAACCAAAAATTTACCTTAACCTACTTTCCAGGTCCGAAAAGTCTGAAGAAATATGCTAGGTCCGAAAAGTGCAATAAACCACAATGCAATAAGCCAGTACAACAGATACTTTAATGCATAGTTACTCGAAAAAGAAATATATATATATACAAATGTGAAGCAACTAAGGAAAATTATTTTCGCAGACAGTTTCGAAGTCTGTAGGCTTCAAGATTCGTAAAGAAAAGGAAGTTGATTTCGATGGTTGAGCGCCAATTTGATTTTCACGATATCTTCTCAATGTGGTATCCTCTGGAAACGATATTTAAGTTACAATTCAAGTTTAGTCCTGTCAGAACAAAATTCAATCTATGATACATGTTCTCAATAGCGTTAACTCAAAATATCAAAATTCGGCAGTTACGCCCCTTTGGCTCTCAATCATAGATTTGAGTTCACTTCGAAATTGTCTGAAGAAGTACTTTTCACAGGATGCTTCAAATAAGAAAAAAAAAAGTTCTTTCAACTAATTTAATGCGTTCTCCGTACCTGATAAGTAATACGATAAAAATGGTTTATTAAAAAAACAGACAAAATGTTTAGTCGATATTTTTTTAATTAAAAAGTTTTTAAACATATATATACATAAAAAGTACATAATAAATCATTTACACATATAGACACGAGAGTACAAAACACTAATCCATTTCTGTTCCTCCCATGTCATTTCCATAGCTTTGGAGCCATTTTCTTTTTTTTTTTAAATATACAGACATTTCTAATTCACGTTTCATATCAATCTTTTTTCTACCTTTTTGTATTTTTCACTTACATATACACATGAGTCATGGGTACTTTACATATAAGTACAAGGTGTTGTTAAAATAAATAAAAAGTCTTTACACACATAAAAAAAATATACACATCATCACAGATTAACTCGCTTCCTTTTTTTACTGTCTCCCCAAATCTTTTCTTTTATTTTGCAGTCAATTCAGGTCAAGTACCACAGATATCGCCTCATTTCATGAACGAGAAAAAAAGAAACTGCTTCGTGCAAACAAAACAAAATAGAACAACTCTTCAAAAAAAAATATGACCCCATCCATTTTTACATTCATGTTGTTCATAAAGAGTGTACTTGTGCTTTTAGTGAACAAACCTAACAACGGAAGAACGTAAAATAATTATTAGAAGACAAAAGGCTGAGAATTTGGAATGAAAAGAAATATAGTTTCGAACCCATTACGAAAAATCGATTCAACGTATCTGTTTACCTAAAACAACATTTTTTTATTACTAGACATCACAAAATTTTGGGAATCCATTTTCAAAGTAAGAAATACAATACAATATGTTTCAAATGACCACATTCTTTCAATTCGGTTATAAATAAATATTGGTCCTTAAGTAACAAATATCAGTCACCAATGATCTGTTTCTGAGAAATTTCTATTTTTGAAATTTATGTGTGTATTTTCATTAAAAAATAAATAAATACATAAATAAATCTTGTTTGAAGAGGAACAATATACCTCGGCTGCAACTATAACCAAACTGCATTTTACAATTCATTTAGTAACTACTTTGAAACACCATTGTCATATTGTGGAACTGGAAACACAAAAAAATAAAAATATATGTATATAACTCTTCACACTTTTCTTTGTGTTTTACAAACTTTGGAATGTCTGTGAAGAATCAACAGTACTAACAATAATGCATATTTCCATTTCAAGATTGTTCATGTCAAGCAATTTAAATTAGGATAAGGAACAGACACATTGGAAAGAAAAAAAACTGTGGACAAAGCGAATATTACTATATGTAATGAACAAACTAAAATAATCAACCCCATTTTATAATATGAATATATAGATATATATAGATATTTATAAATGTGTTTTAAAATTCATGAATGAAAATCCTGCAACAAGTTTTAAACACTCGAAACAAAGAAGAAAAAACAACGTTACAAGAAGATAAAAACCACTAAGCCATTTTTCTGATTGATAAAACCAAATTTTTTTGTTTACTAAGATGCAACATAAATCACATTAATATTTCCAATAAAACCAATTTCCTTATTTTGATATACATTTTTTCTCTCTCTCTCTCTAGTCTGATGACTACAGAGCTTGCAAAAGTGGTTGACCAATTGTTTGGGGTTGAATTACAGTTTGGATGGGGCCCTGGGGTAGGACGTAACTTACACCTTGAAGAAGTGAGGCAGCTGCTGTGATACCAGCTGGAGAACGCTGGGCAAGTTTCGGGACATTATTACTATCCCAGGCAGAAGAAGACCTTTTATCTTTGGAGTGGCGCTTGACATGCTTAGCAAGATGATCAGATCGCATGAAGCGGCGAGAGCACACGGAGCAGCCGAATTTCTTCTCTCCGGTGTGAGTCCGCTTATGTCGTGAGAGTTCATCTGAACGCGAGAAACGGCGACCACATTGATCCCACGTACAAGCAAATGGCTTTTCACCTAAAAAGACACAAAATAAAAGGAAAAGATGGTTAAATAAACTGCTAATAAAATCTTTAATCGTTAAACTAACACATTAAAATACGGGGCTCTTATTTATTCAAATGCTCAAATAAATCTATTTTGTCTGTTACTCTTACGTATTAACCCTGCAAATACGCATTTATTTATTTATTTTTCGACATAAACCTTAACTACACATTGAGTCCTAGTAGACACTGGAGAACTTGGATGATTTTACATAAGATTTTGAAAGCAATTAGCAAAACTGAAAGACTGGAATTCGTATTAATGAAGAAGACGCTCATTACCAGCATCCAAAAAGAATTGCTCATTACTAGCATCTAAAAATATTTTACGGGCAGCTATTCAAGTAGTGTAATCAATTCGATTCTTAAAATTCCATTTCCTTAGTCCTTAGTCGTTTCGAAGGAAATGAATGTCATCAAAGTAATCAGCTATTTCTAGAAGAGTCATATGATTTTTGGGTAGAGTGCCGTAAAATAGGCGTATCACTTGTGCGCAATTACAAGTACACCCAACTGTACTGCAAAATGGCATGTGTGAGCAGACACATCACTCCCAAGAGTTACAGCACAGAAATTATGAATATCTTCGGAAGTTGAAACTGGGAACTGAATTTTATACTAAGTTTTGTCCATCAGTCCAAGAAAATTAATCCTCATTATAAATTTAAAACGTGGTCGAAGTCCTACAGACCCCAGTGTGTAGATGCACGCTTACCACACTGAAGATAAAAACAAACATTTACTTAAATATTTCTTCTTTTAAATCCATATATTTTAAGAGACTTTTGCATTTTTCGTTCACTTTCTGTGAAAAAAATTACAAGGAAGGGAACCATTGAGAAAGTTTACGAATGATCTAAACTGTGTTGAGCCAAATCTTATACCTTTCTCAGGCTTATCTTTTCTCAGAGAAGTACCTAACCCTATTAGGGTGCCGAAAGGTAAAAGAGTTCCAAGTTTTTATAGTGTCCATAAGCTTTTACTCACAGTCAGTGAATCTGACACAAATGGTAGAAAGGCGAGATCATTTACACGAAAGATAAACGAAATAAACGATCTACAAATCTGATCATTTCTTTTAGTCATTCTTTAAATAAATTATACTTCAGCTATTATAGGTCTTGCTTTATCTTGGAATATTATCTATACATTACCGTTCTGTGATAAAAGAAAACCTAAGAGTAATCATTCAGGATGGCCAGATTTCCCGACTTCATAATTTTCTTTCAGATTGCAAATGTACAGAATACAAGTTTAAAAAAAAATCATTATATGCTTTGACATTTGAACTACTATGTTCGTTATCTATGTAGGGAACAACATAAAACCTTCGGATCGTAATTTTCTTTAAAAATAAAAAAAGAACACCCCTTTTTAAACTATCAGCTTTCAGTGCTTATAATATTGTAACAGTTTTTATAAATTCCGAAAATATGAGTTCTGTAAATTATAACAAAATATATTCCAAAAATGCACTACTCTGTCTGCTAAATAATTCAGTTGAATGCTCTAGAAACCAGAAAATAAACTTTCTTTCTGGATCACTGAATTCTTCATTCTAAATTCTAGTTCTTCAAAAAATTAAACAGAGAAATGATTTTTTAAGCACGGGATGATTAACTAATCTAGCACCCTTATCTAATAAATACTACTACCATTACAAGCATCCAAAAATATTTTAGGGTAGCTATTCAACTAGCGTAATCACTTCGATTCTTAAAATTTCATTTCCTTAGTCGTTTCGGAAGTGGATGTCACCCAAGTTAAAAATAAATAAATAAAAAATAAATTCAATGAGATAGCTCCAGAAACAACGTGTTTAGATGAAAGTGTACAGCACTCATTTGCTAGAAGAATGTTTAATTTCAGTTACTGCTTCGACAATCTATTTGTTTTTCTCTATACTTTAACCCGAAGACGGAGAATATACCTTCCGAAACGTCAAAAGGAAACTAATGCTAAAAAATTATCTTAGTAAGACACTTTTAAGATCGACTTACCCGTATGCGTTCGCATGTGAGCTTTCAGGTGGGATGACTTGAAATAATTCTTTCCACATCCTTCATACGTGCATTCATACACACGACGCCTTGCATCCTGTTCTTTCTCCTGACTCACTCCAGACGATGAAAAAATGATGGGAGACAAGACAAAGGACTGAAGTTTCCCGCCGTCGTTACCCGTCTTGTTGTTGGTGCCAGGGACTGGCGAGGCAAGAACAATGTGGGTTACAGACTGGGGTTGGCCACCACCTGTGCCTGTGTTGTACTGTGGAACTGGGATAAGAGTTGCAGTGGTGCCTGGCACAGGCGTGACTATCACAGCTTGAGCAGGGGAATTATCCCCTTTGCATGGTACTGAAACCAAAGGGATCACTTGCGGAACCACTTTGGGCGCTATAGCTACAGGTTTATTTGTTTCGCCTGCAGCTGTAGCTGGAAGCAAAGTAATACTAGTATTTGTATTGGCATTTGTAGAAGAGAGATTCTGAACCTGAGAAAATGAGGCAGGTACTATGTTTGGAATATAAGTTGTGCTTGCAATCTGCCCTTTTTCTCGGTTGGTATCCTTGTTAGCAACGAATATCTCCTCTTTCTTTGTATTCATCTTATTATTTGGATATTTTAATCCCTCGCCATCTAAGTCCTTTTTCTCTGATTCTTCTTCCTCTTCCGCTGCGGCGGCGTCGTGTGCACAATGCGTGGCTGAACTATCATTGTTTTGGTCTCCAGCAATCTGTTCTGTTTTAGCTGCCACTGGTACAGGTTGCTGAATCAAATCATATCCTCTGTTGACATCGGCGTATGGCTGTGGAGAGCAAGTCCCATCCTTATTTGCCTTCATTATGACCGACACTTGCATCGACGTCACCTCTGGGCTCGGAGTTCTTGGCGGGGTGTTTGTCTGCAGAAGCTATAAATTAACAAAAAAGAAAAAAATCTGTTAGTTTTACACCGAAAAACTCACATGCACATTTAATAACATACATTAAATTGAACATACCAAATAAAATGGTTGCTCTTGAGGGTAATCACATCGGTAAATATTTAAAATTTATCGCTACAATTTAAAAGAATAAAACTAATTCTTACATGCAGCTTTCTGTACGTATATAAAGCTTTCTTTTCTATGTTTATAGTAATATAAATTTTTACCGATGTGACTTCCCCCAAAAGCTGCCACTGATACATTAACTTAATCCTAACACAGTTATGTTTGAAAATGAGTTACATTTTATTCATTTCTTACTTTATTTACTTATTTTTAATCTGTCTGTAGTTTTTAGTCCATGTTTACTTATTACTGAGCAGTAAGCATGAAGTTTGCATTTATTTGAATATATTCCACGAAATAAAAGAAGAAAATAATTTTGTCTTGGTTTAAGTTTTTTTTAAAAAAAAATCCACTGTGCTGATCTTCACGTAAATTTATTATCTAGAGGCACTGCTGAAAGCAACCATACGAAAATGTTCAACATTAATCGAACTCGGTATCTATCTTACTACTACTTTAAAATGCCGATCATAAATTGAATTTCTTTATGATATATAAACTGGGTTCACTCTAAAATGCGTGACTACTGTATTTTCTCTTCTCTGCGAGTAACAAATAAGCTAGGTCGTGCAATGTACACAAATAAGCTAGGTCGTGCATACTAGAACAGATATGCAGTTAGCGCCTCACTATTCGCAGTCAGTACCACAGGACCATAAAATGAAACACCGTGTCTTCTCGGGTCCATTTTGTTATGAGCTGAGCATTTTAGTTCTTTCTAATTACTCAGTCCAGAAACTTGCCATCACTGAATGGCAATTTTGTGTTATTGAATATTACTATTACATGCACTTTTTTTTTTTTTTTTTTTTTTTTTTTTTTTTATAAGGACAATTTTCAGAAGAGAGATATAATGTAAAAGCTAATCAAAACCATAGCAGTGATGAAACGCAAGAAAAACACAATCACTATACAAGTTATTACTCAAATTCATATTTGCATAGTGGACAACACATTATTGCAGTAATTTATTAGTGTCATCCAGTGATGATTTCATGTAGAAGGCTACAGTTCTGACAATGAGATTGCGTTAAATGATTTCTGACAATGAGATTACGTTAAATGATGTCATCTTTTTCGTTTTTTAGGTATGTAATGAACGGTTTAATTTGGTATGATTATCATTACTACTCACTATAATGAATTCATAAAAATAAACATCTCACTTCCTATCCAACGAAGCATAGGATTAATTCCTGTAACATGTGGAAATTAGCAGAAAAAAAAAAAGTCAACCAGAATTTTTGTTACAGAAACCAGTAGAAATAAACATCCAAAGTTATTCGAAAGGAATATCATTCCTTTGCTCCACACCGAGAGGTGTTTAGGCTAATTTATGGGATCTGGTCTTTCTAAAAAACTTCACTGCTATTCCATTCCGAGTTCATAATTTCTTCACGAAGGCTTTCGATAATTTTTTTTTTTTTAAATTCTTTGTATCCTTTTTACTTGTTTTCTGCGTGTTGTGTGCCCCGGAGTCTTATTAAACGCTGTGAAAAATACTTGAGATCATCACTGGTGACGTCCTCAAGAAGGAGAGGAAGAGAGAAAGAGACAGGATGTTATGATACTTACTTTTGCCAATTCGCATTGTTTAAATTTCTTTTTGACTGGCTCGGATTCTTCGCTTTCTGAATCTGAAGGCTGTGGTGTTGGTAAATTAACCATCTGATAATATTCATGTGCCATTACTGATTTCCTTTTATATCCGGTGCTCCCATGAGAATAAGGCGGACTTCCATTAGAAAATGATAATAATGTGTTTACTGCATCTATATCCAGAGAATTGTGGTGTGCCTGGAAATAAAAAGAAAAAAATCGATTATATTCAGCTGCAAGTATTATATTCTTTAAAAAAAAAAAAACAGAACTGAACAACAAAATCGCTTTCCTTTTTGTGTAAACAAATTCTACAATAACTTATTTATTTCTCAGTTAACTCTTTCAGGAATGATGATGATGAGCATAGCAGTAAGTAAACTGTATTTATGTGTTGGTAAGTTATGCTTATTACCGTGCCTGAAATACCGTACTTAAAAAAGTTTCAGACAAAGCCCTAAAGGCATTATACATAAAAAGATTGAAAAGAAAATTCAAAAGTTAATCGATGCTTTATATTAAAGGTTACTGTCCCAGCGTTCACCTGCTGACTGAAAAAAATCCGGCGACTCAAGACTTGAGTTCACATCTTTGACTACGAAGCGAGATACTTCCACTTCGCTTAATCAAATTCACCTCGTTGTCGTAGTCAATGCTATCTGTATAGTACTAGCGGATAGTGTTCTGGGACAAATCAAAAAAAGGAGAAAAAAAAAGTATTATGCAGATCACGTTTAATAGTTTCTGAAGTGATCTAGTAAACCTGAGGAACGTCATCACATGCGAAATTCTCCTTATAGCGCTCTACCTTCGCAAACTGGGAGGAGTTTATAGAGAGAAGGAAAATGAAATCTTTCAGTTTTACGTCCCACGATTATGCTAAAGGAGACGGTGATGATGAAAAATAGTGAATGGATGACAGGGGAGAACCTCGAGAAAACCCACTCACACAATGTTTATCCACCATAAAGTTCACTTGGCGTAATCGGGGATCGATCCAAGGACACCATGCACTAGATGTGAACGCTCTACCACTGAGCAACCGCGGCTTCTATACAGAGAAGGGAAACGAGACGTCTAGAATAACGATAATCGCGCAATTTATGAACTACGATTATGTTGATTTATTGCAACTTGATTGAAAATGTGTTTAGTCTTTATGGTTTTTATTTTGAATTAGTTTTTTTTTTTTTTTGCCCTCACATTTCTATTTCTTTTGTCTCAATATACATCTAACTACACGGAAGGCGCAGACTTTCGTATAATTTGGGGAGGAGGGACATTTTTCGTTGCCACATATCCAGATCCTGAGACACTCAAGCATACATTGGAGGCAGGGCATCCCCCCAGGTGTCCCTCACAAGCTCACATGAGCGAGGCTCGAAGCAGGAACCTTTCGCATCAGAGGTATTGTATTGTATTCAGGTTCCTTTATCATACATCTACATTGTTGCAAATATAACAAATTCCGTTCAATTTCAACAAATTTATTTTATGTTTGTCCTTAGCAACAGAGTCAATTCCTAAATATTTTATCAGAATTAACTAAACATATATGTTAAGCATTACTTGCATTGATTTATTTTTAATCAATATTTTGAACTTATTTGTTAGACTTACTACAGACAGAATCTCTCGCTTATGAGGTCAGTACCTATCCTACTTTAGCAGACAGTTAAATTCTTGGAAAGCTATCAGGTAGCTATTTAAATGCCTACAGGAACTGCAAACTAGCAAAATAACAGGATTCGTAAAAAGATTTCATCATTGGTATACAATTGATAACGCTAATTGCTTTATTTATGAGGTCATGAATGAACTAATAAATACATTATTTTTTTTTCGTTCGAGGACGTCTTTAACATTACTTCGGAGAGAAAACAAAGCGATTTTTTTTTCTAACGCACCGCATCGTCTGCTCGAAACAGCGCGTCGCTTTTCTCTCTCGACCTCAATTTTTTCCGTTGTTTTGTTGCCACACGAGCAACATCGTTGTGTTCACGTGAACAGTCGATGACCGGCTCATGCTAACTTCGTGCAACCCCTTCTCCTGAGAGTCTGGGCTGACGCAATGTTTGGGCACTCCCCTTCGAACAGCCTATCAGCTGCTGGAGCACCAACACCAGTTCCGCTACGCAGAGGTCGTGATGTCTTCACCTTTCGGAGCTAACCGAAGACGACAAAAAATAAACATGAGCACGGCGAGGATGTAAAACCCACACACAACCTAATTCGACCCTTAGACTTGCTTTATTTAAATTATATGTTGCTAAGATTTAAATTGTAGAAGTTCTAATTTGAACCATGCTTCATGTCTTAACAATTTTCCTTTGAACACATGTTGAAGACCTTCCCACTGGTTTCGTGGTTAGCGTGCGCGCAATCGGTGCTTGAGGTCCTGGATTCGATTTCCGGTGGGAAAACATTGAAATTTAATCGCATTACGAATGGTTCAATTTCAACTTAAACTGTAAATCCATGACGTATATGGTCTCGATCCTGAAGGGAACGCTAAATTTCAATACAACGGAATGTTTGTGAACACACTTCAAAGATTGGGGGAGGAGATCCGCTTTTCGGGATATAAAAATAGGATAACTAGGGAAGGAAGTATGTTATGTTCTACATACCAGCCTTTCCAAGGTACGAAACAAACAAACGTGTCATTTAGATTTTCTCTCTGCATTTCGGTGCTATAATTTGATGCTCGCAATTCTTTTCGGATTATACTCAGTACATCCCACATAATGGAAACAAACGTTTTCTGATACACTCACATACTATTTACATAAACCCATCCAATTTTCACACGATACGTATGGACCATATTTCTTTACTTGAGATTCTGCTTAAATGCCTCGATCAACGATTTTCTTTCTTTCTTTTTTTTCTAATGAACCATATCCTTGTCCAGGTAGTAATATCTTTGTTACGACATTCTTTTCAGTTTATACACTAAGCTTTCTAGATTCATTTTAACACGCCAATTCACAATTGGTGAAGAAAAAATAATTAAAAATTATAACTGCTTTAAGATAATTTTCGAAATAGTTAGGGAGAAACTTCCTCGAATTTTTAACAACCATGTAAAGCTGTAGTTACTGTACAAATATTCAATGAAACAAGGTATCCTATTTCGAAATCTTTTCCACGCACTTTTTCACTTTCACTATACTTTCAAATATGAAATTTCATTGTGCACAGCACACGCATCCTCATCGCGGTATATCACATTAACACTCTTTTAAGATATTAATAACAAACATGATTATCTTTTTTTCTTAATCAGGAATTGGCAACTGCAATTGGAACACTGCCGTATAAACACAATCAAAACACTTTTTCTGCCCGAAATTTCACTATTGTAAATTCCAACCTATATATAACATTTCGCACATTTTTTTTTTCTTCACTTAGAACGAAATTTCGATTTCACCATAATATTCACAGCAACGTTCGCACATTGTAGTTACCAATTCAGCTGATGAGTCGAGTCACTTTTTCTACTTGAATTTCACTCACAAAAACACCAAAAATGTTTGTACAACTGAACATGTAAATAAGGTTATTGCACGATTGACTACTTACATTATTTGCAAGAGGGGGTGTTGAGGGTGGTGACAACACCACCGTACTTCCTAAACCTTCCATTCCTTACACTTCAGCACTATAGTGCTCACTGTATATTTCACTGATCTGTAATGCTGTTTTCACCTTTCACAGAAACACTGACAAAACTCTTTCTGGTCTAGCTGTGTTATTGTCGACATCAAGGGTGGAGAACAGAACACTGGCCCTTGCCTTGAAAAGGGCGGTGGAGCCGAACTCCAATAGAAGCTGGGGGCTCGCTCGCTCCAGCCAATCATTCTGAGTCAGGCACTCGCTGTGCACGTGATTCTAAGCGTGGTGTTCACGTGCACAATGCCTGATGCTCAACTGAACCAAGCAGCCTTGGGGAAGAGGAAGGCGTGATACTCCACGGCACTGACGTCATAAGTTAAAGTTGGAACACGTCATGTATGAGAGAGAAATGTCGATATTCCCCATCAGCGTTGGAAACTAGATACTAAATACCGTATTTTTAAACATATGACAGCAAGAACAAAGAGGAAAGGTGGTAAAATCGAAACTTTCACGTAATCTTTTCCTAGTTTATGAAAATGACATTTGAAAGTGTTAAATTTCGTCTAAAATTTGTTTCGTTTGCACTGGTAAGTAGTCACAAGTATCAATAACAATATGACGAGTGACTTGGAAGCACAGAATACGAATCAGTATTCCTTATTCTGTGTTGGAATTAGACTAATAGATATAAATAGTAGTCTATATGAGCCTATAGCATAAACAAAGGTAAATTTTCGTATACGTTTCTAATTGTCTCCTTTAAAGAGAAATAATTTAGCTTAACGACTATTGTGCTTATGCTCTGTAGACCAAAAGAAGGGAATAATAAAATTGAACGCGAATGACAATGGGAGAATTGATGAAATTTAAACAGTGTAAAGATATAACGAGCCCAATGTTATCTTCTACAAATTTATGGCCTGAGCTCAAACCAAAATACTTTCACATTTTAGATTTCACAGCTAGCCACTGTGTTTTCCATTTTTTTTTTCATCAGCACATAATTTTGGATGAAGAAGAGATTAGCTTCCCTCCTTAAAATTGCGTTTTACCGACTATTGTTTAAATATTATTGAGAAGAATAACTATTTGAGAGATTGGCTAAGAAGGAACAGTATCATAAGGAACATGCTAGAAGGTATGATGGCAGGAAAGGGAGGGAAGGAGCGAAGAAGGGTACAATTAATGGACAACATCAAAACAGAGAAATCGTACGTGAAGATGAAGAGGTTAACGGAAGACCGTGGAGCATGGAAGGTTCTCAATTATGGCAAGTAACCTGCCAATAATGGCAGAATTTCTATGATGATGATTATGATTTTCAATTGAAGAGAATGTAGAGGACGGTCAACTTCCTCGAAATTTTTCATTTTATATAGACACAAGAGTTTTTTTTTTTTTAACTTTTTAAAATTTTATCTTCTATTTTTCTAGCTTAGTTCTGTTAACTTTGCCTATGGTTGGCATATACTTTTGATCAGTGTGCGAATTGAACAATTGAACACTTTTGCCAGAAACGAAAGGTGAATTTCACCTGTATACGCACTCAACCATCACATACGCATATTTTCTCGCCCTTATTATTATTATTATTATTATTATTATTATTATTATTATTATTATTATTATTATTATTATTATTATTATTATTATTATTATTATTATATTTTCTTCTTCTTCTTCATACTATAAACATATAAGTGCTTATAGATAAAACTAGATCATAACCTGTTTGAATGAAATTGGCCAGTTGGCGCGTGCTTGGCTTTTGGCTTTCTACGCATGCTCTTCCAGCGCATGCTTTCCTACAATCTGCCTTTTGTTGTATTTGCAAACGATACTTTAGATTCTTTGCAGAGCGTTATAGCATCACTGGCTGTTCATTGGCTATTGACTTGATGCCAGCGTAAAACGCTTGCGTCAAGCTTGAATTGAACACTGAATGCAAGATTACTGGAATCCAGCTTGTGACATGCTTTCACGCTTTCCGATCAGGCCGGATACAAGCTTGCCGACTTCCAATGCAAGCTTACTGCAAGCGGTTTGTATGTTGTCTCTGCTACTAAGGACGGCTCCTTAAATCTCCAGAAATCAGCCATTTTTTGCCCAATATCCCGGGAACGGTAAGAATGATGCGAAAAATTCTATCACTTTCTCAGATAGTTTTTGATGTTCTATCGAATGGAGGGCTCAAAATTGAAAAAAAATCGTAAATAACTAACACACACACACACACACACACACACACACACACACACACACACATAGGCATAGAGAATTCAGAAACGAACTTTTTAAGTTCGTTGACCAGGAAGTCAGTAAGTACCGATGAAAGTAAACGAACATGAGCTCAGTTGTGACTACATGGGATAACCTACTCTTCTTTGGTGCTGGAAACACATGTTCAGTACATAATATAGGAGAGTATAGGATCAAACATTAACAACAGTGAATACATGTGCCATCTTTATTTGACTTATATGGGGAATTATTTCTTTTTCTTTTTTTTTTCCCTGTGAAATTAACTGAAATTTTAATGGTTTGATTTTACAGAATTCTTCTTTAAATATATTCAAACGTCCTTAATTTACGTTAATTTTGAATGATATGATTTTACTGATTACTTGATTAAAATTCATTTTGAAAAATCATTTCGAAAAAAAAAGCAAGGGACAATTATCTAAATTTCAAGGATAAATCAGTAAAATTACATCATTCACATTTCAGGCGGGAACTCACGTGGTTCGGATCTCACGTTAAGCTGTAGGTCCACGTCTCATATAGCCTCGCTGCTGAAAGGGACACTAAAATGAAATCAAATCAAATGCAAGGAAAAGAACTCCTTGTATAAATTAATGGACTAAAAAATATGGTGTAAGTACTCCACACCGTTTTTATATAACATCGACGCTGAAAAATAACGTTTGAGATGCAGCTTTAGAAGGTGAAAATGGAGAGAAGGCGAATCCAGATTATGGTAGGTATATTATGAGATTACTATAACCTTCCAAAAATACATAAATAATAGCTTAAGCTATTTTTGTCACTAAAAAACGGGCCTAGGCCCCTCGGCCCCGGGCTAAATCCGCCAATGGTTAAACTCACAAAAAAAAAAATATAATACCCATAAATTATGAATGATATGTATAATTGCATTCTATTGCTTTTATAAGTAAAAAGTAGTTATGTTCTGCGCTATGACTTAAATTTCTTTCCGCTGAAAACTTTCATTTAAAAAATTGTAATATTTTTTATTATTATACTCTTCATCAATGTTGGTTTGCTTGAATGAAAATATGTGTATAATACAGGGTGGCCCAAAAGTAGATATACAGTTTCGTACTAATCGGCTCATGACATTTTATTTAATTTACTTATTATTATCCACATAGGTATTGACTTAGTTACCTTATTTGTTTTAAATATATTTTCACTTATACGTTAAACTCGGAACAGATCCGAATGGAATAAATTCATTGTTTTAATAAAATAAAATGACGTATCTTATCAACACAGAGCTGTATACCTACTTTTGGGCCACTCTTTGTAACTAAAATAAAAATATACATTCTCTAAGATAATTATATTAGTTAAAGTTTCCTATCCTGTCCTTACGTAAAAGGGGTGTGCGTTCCCTGTGCACTCTTGGAACAGCTGTGTTACATGGGACGACTTCTCAATTTACGCAATGCGTCATGCGTAAGGATCGAATTACTTTACATATTTTAAAATATAAATATGTATCTTTTTTTATAATATGATCTTCCGTTCTTTTTAAATACAGGTACTCGTGGAGGAAGAGATTTTTATTATCTTACTGAGGTGCTCTGCTCATCCTGTCATATCCCAGTCACTATTGTATTATTTACTATTATAGGAAAAGTTGTATATACAATCGACATGTTTTACTGTCAACAACTTTGATATCCAATTTTAATTAAATTTTCTTTCACGTACAGAACATAATTTACATTCTAGCGTCAAAACACATGTTGGAATTGGTCAATTTGCTTGGAGTTATTGACCCAAAAAAAAAAAAAAAACTTACAGTGAATATGTGATTCATTGCATTGTGTACTTCTGGTAACTGAGTACACATAGGGTCATTAGTACATAGAGAGTACAAGGTGCATCAGGCGCGAAATTGACGCGTGTATCTACGTCAATCTATACGTTACTCTAACATGTGTAATCTGGGTAGAAACAAAAGTTACACACACGAACATATATAAATATAGTAAGCAAATAGAAGAGAGAGACAACAACGATCACATATCGTATATTTGAACTGCCAGGATAATTTAAAATAATAATTTGTATGTTATGAAATGTTTCCAATGATACATTTATTGATATGATGAAGGTCGTACTTACGCATTGGACAACATGGCCCATAGCCCAAGGCGGCAAGTTTTGGTGGACGATAAATTTTCACGGACCATTTTTTCTCATACTCCCGTTCTGGAGATATCAGCACTTTATTAAGCCACGGGATCAGTATAGGATTTACGTATAAGCTAAACAAGCTATAGCTTAGGCCCCCCTCTTTTGGGGGCCTCAAAAATTAAAGGAAAAACAATGTAAATTTCCAAAACTTAAAAAAAGACAATAAACAAAATAAAATCCACATATAGCAACAGTGCTTCGTGTTGTGTAGGTCCCTATGATGTAAGTAATGGAGTCCCTTCTGCTAACCTGCTTCCTAAAATATCACTAATTTCTTCATTTCTTAATATAGGATGCCTATGTTCACGTGAACACATAAAGGACCCCATTACCATCAGTAGCTTAGGGTCCCACGAAACCTAAATCCAGTTCTACACGGGATTAAACACTGATATTGACAGGGCTTTAGCTCAAAAATGCATTCATCTGCGCAGCTATCTACGAAGTTTATCAGAAATTAGTTTCATGTTTCGACAGAAGGATATATAGAACAGTGTAGGGAATTATTATATTTTATTGTTTTATGTGGCTAGGAAATAATAGAAATAAATCATAATAGAAAGCAACGCAAATAAAAAATTCAGTTGATTTTTTTAAAAAGGTGGTTTGTCGTATGAACTGTCTAAGCTGGTAGGTGGTTTTGAATGCGATCATAACGAGTTTTCTACTTATATTAAGTGCTGAAGCCGTAACGCCGTCATGAAACGAAGAATTGCAATTATGCATTCTACAAAGTGAACCTTCATTTTCACAGGCTACGCGTATCCAGTTCATTTTTTTCACTTTCTAGAAGTTCTAAACCAGCTCCGTTTTCAATGGAAAGCAAGAGGGCTTAGCAAAAATAATACTTCTGGACCAATGCTTTGTAATAGCACCAATCCGTCATTTACGAATTCCTTACCAGAGTTTGAAATAATTAAGGCATGACGGTAGAGTAAAGAAGGTACTGTTAAAGTCCCGTGTTTCTGGTAGTGATTTTGTTTCCAAAATCTAAAATAGGGTGTTGGATCTCGAAATCTCATTAAAGCATTTTATTTTCAGATCCAATAAAATGTAAAAGGTATCTTTGTCGTCAATTTTATGACCAGTCTCCAGTAATATGTTTTATGGTCCGTAGTGAATTGGTGTATATTGTTGAGAACCTAAAGCATACGTAGCTAAAGGAGAAAGATCGGATTTACGAGAGAGGATATTTATCACTGAACGTGGCATAGTGATAGTATGTGAACTCGAAAAGAAAAACAATCTGGCTTGAATGAAACAATGATATACTGTTATTTTTTATTATTATTATATCAAAAGTAGCTCACGTAAATATGATCATAAGTGTATCGCAGTTTTTGATGCAATATTCCGTTTGTATAGCATTTCTGTGTTTTTGTGACGCAAACTGCGATACGATACTGCTTAAAAGAAAAGCAAATTTTAAAAACGCTTATACATATGCAATGAACTACTGACAAGCTGTAAGAGGTGAATCCTCACTTCAAAATAAGAGAAAAAGTTCATATGAACATGTGGGGGAAAGTGCATAGTTTCAGAACTATTGTGTCCAAAATCGAAAAGCTAAATTTCAGTACATTCACTATTTCGAATTCGAGAAAATGTAAAGTATATAGGTAGTTTTTAAAGTTCGGAAATGTACATGCAAATAGCAGAGTAAGCTTGTTTGGTATGCTTCATTGCATTATATTGCATGGAAATGTTGAACTTTCTATTCCAGTATACTTGAAAGTTAAAAAATGCCACTTATCATCAACTTCTTCCGAGCCGCTAATGTTTGTTTCTGCTATTGCATTGAATATTGCAGCAAAACGTTCATTTTTGTCATTACAAGGAATCAAGACATATCTTTATTCTTCTTCTCTTCTTTGCATAGGAAGTAATATTTTGGAAAACAAATCATAATGTTTTCGACTTCTTCGCTAAAGCGGTAAGTATATCTTTTCAACAGTGTCCTTATATTGATTATTGCTTGTTTGTTTCTTAAATTTTAAGGTCCCTTTTTAGCGCCAAGGCTATTATGAGACGTGAATCCACATTTTAACTTGAAATCTAAACCACCATTATGTTTTCAAATATTTTTAATACTCTACTACAGTGAATTCATAGACTCACACACTAGCCACTAGACCAGCTGGGAAACCAGCCCACATGTTGGTGTGCGACTAAAATAACCATGATTTTATTAATCGAAACTGAAAGTTATATATTGTTTTATTTATTGCATATCTGTTTTCACTCCCATTTAAATAGTGATTATAATCCATTTCATTAACTCAAACTTTCCATACCGATATTTTTCATATTGAAGAGGTGATTTTTTTTTTTTTTTTTGTCCCGGAATGGTACAAATCTTAAATACAGCCCTGGGCATGCCCATAAAAGATATTTTTTGTGTGTGATATGACGTAGAATAACGTGTCACAGGAAAGATTTTCAGTTCAACGTCCCACGATTATGTCCGTTCGGCTAAGGGAGACGGATGATTAGCGCAACTGAATGATAATGTAAGAATTAGTAGAATTAGAATCTGGGAGGAAACGGGAGTACCCCTTCAAATTATATTGGGATCTATCACCATTGCAGACAAAACGAAACGACAAACGAAAACAGCCCATATCCTAAGAGACAAGAAGGGAAAAAATCGACCTACCTCATAGACATTATGATGCTATCAGATAACAATCTGCAAAATAAATAAGCTGATGCACTGTTTTAGTAAAACAATGAAGGATACGTGGAAACAAGGAAGGGTAATGATAGTTCCACTCATGATAACAACTACAAGATTGTACTGAAAACCTTGAAATCTGAAGCTAGCAAGCTGAATCTAGAGCACAATCTCGTACCAAAACTGCAAAAAATCAGCATTATCAGCAATTTCTCAACGAACAAGACAAGCAATAGATATGGAAAGGTCTTGGCTAAGTCAATCCGAGAAACATGGAAGAATGTTTGAGATAGTTTAATAATAATAATAATAATAATAATAATAATAATAATAATAATAATAATAATAATAATAATAATAATAATAATAATAATAATAATAATAATAACTGAATATAAATTACAAGATGGCAATTATTAACTTAAAAGAAGAAGTCCGTTTTCGGATACTTAAACAACCAACACCAGCCATGAACTGAACAGTTAAACCGGTCTTTCCTATCACTTGTTTGTTTCAGCTCGCTCAGATTTAACTCGTATCGCTCCAGGGGGGGGGGGGGCGGTGGCTCAGTGGTAGAGCGTTCACCTCCGGTGCTTGGGGTCTCTGGTTCGTGCTCGTGGGTTTTCTCGGGGTTCTCCCGTTTCCTCCCACTTTCTTCATTCCACCATTACACTCATCTCTCAGCATCACCGTCTCCTTTAGCCTAACCGTCATAACCGTGGGACATAAAACTTACAGATTTCATTTCATTTCATTTCGTATCGCTTCAACTGACCTCTATCCAAGAAGGTGTAATTCCGCCCTGCACTGTTCGAGAATTTACGACTATTTCCCTTTCCTGGTACAAGCTCCTTCATCCTCACCTTCAGATACTTTCCTATAGTCCCTCACTCTCACTCCCTTCTTCCCTTATGATTGTTTCACACCCACTTTCGTTGATAATAGCTAAATCGTAAGCAATCTGTACGTTCAAAGCCAGAGAAACGGAAGACTGCCTGTGGATTCTACCAGGGGCGGATCCAGGACAGACTTTTGGGGGGGGCGGTGGGTTGTAATACTGCTACTTAGAGCTACTTTTAAGAGCTCCAAACTCTGTTTTATTTATATACACAATAAGAAATTTTCCTCTTCTGAGGGGGGCAATCGCCCCTATCCCCCCCTTGATCCGCCACTGGATTCTACCCTGTGTTAACCCAATCCAATCAACATTGGTCTTGACTAACACGTCTTACCGTCTCTTCTCAACCTTATCAAAAGTAGTGTTGGTCCTGATCAGTAGCGTAGCCAGGATGTGTGTTTGGGGGGGGGGACCAAGTGCTGTTATAGGTACATATAGAAAAAATACAAACAAAAAATATATAAACATAAAAATATATAAAAAATTACAAACATCAAAGTACCAAAGTACATTGTCGGACCTCTTTGGGGGGTGGGGCCCTCCGGGCCCCTCTTCCCTACGCCACTGGTCCTGGTCATGAGAAAAGAAATTTTCTCAAATCTCGTGAGCAACACTAATTCATCGGTCTTAAATCTCAAACACTGTTTCAGTGTTACATGTTCATATATAAAAAGTATAAATTTATAAAGCATTAAGCAATTGTACAAACATAATGAAGAGCATCAATGTTTAAATATATGCAAATCATTACATTAAGTATACCAATCAGTGGCATAACTGAAGGGTCCGCAGGGCCTTCAGTGCGAGGAGGCCCGCAAGGTTTGGGGCCCACTGCGAAGCAAATGCCAAGAACTACCGTATAGGCTACAAAAAGTGAGCTGAATACGGAATATTCATTTCCCTGAACAACTTATTTACTTTAGAAAAGAAAAGTATGCTCTGAGTGAAAATTCATCCATTCTAGTAACATCAGTTTAAAAAAATCATCTTAGTACTCGAAGGTTAAGGGAAAATAATTTTTGCCTTTTTCGGTGAGTATTAATTTTAATTGTAATTTTATTGTATTTCTTGGATTTATTAACCATTATCTTCTACAGGGACATAATATAGTGGGAAGGTAATGCGCATTGGAAGGGGGGCCCAAAAATAATCCCGCGGGGGGCCGACATTTATGCGTTACGCTACTGATACCAATAATAAACATTGCCTGAATGTTATTAGGTCACTCCCTCGTTACTTCTCTTTTTTTTAAAAAAAAATCAGAACATAAATTTTGTACATAATTCTACAAAACGAAATGATTTTTTTAAAAAATAAAAGCTTTCCAAGAATCGAGTTCAGACGAGACTTCTATAACTTTTACGATTGATTTTGAGTTGAGCGTCCCTTTCAGCAGCGAGGCTATTTGAGACATGAACC